>NC_080423.1:2874124-3069303 GCF_029873635.1 Malania oleifera
CTCTCGGTGTCCCGTCGATAACCAGAGTTGTAGTTCTTCTTCTTCTTCCACTGACCCTGCCGAGGACCACTCTAAGGACTAGAAGATACTGGCCTCTTCCCCTGAACCTGCATTACCTTATCTCCCCGAAGGGCAGTCTCAACTATGGTGGCTTTATCCACCAGGATAGAGAACTCTCAGGATCTACAGCATCCCCACAAGACGGCGGATGTCTTTCCTCAGACCCCTTTCGAACCTCCGAGACTTCTCGTGCTCATTCGAAACCAAGTACGGTGCGAATCGAGACAACTTGATAAATCTGGCAGCATACTTCTGCACCGTCAATGTTCCCTGTATCAAGCCTGAAAACTCATCGACCTTTGCATCCCGAGTGGAAACTGGAAAGTATCTTTCGAAAAATACCTCCTTGAAACGGCCCCATGTCATACCAAATGGACCAGCTCTTTGCCTTTCAAGCAGACTCACCGCCGTCCACCATCGCCTTGCCTCCCTAGTCAGCTAGAAGGTAGCGTACAAAACCTTCTGCTTCTCAGTGCAGTGGAGGACTTCTAAAATCCTCTCAGTTTTCTCGACCCAGTTCTCTACCACTATCGGATTGAGTCCTCCCGTAAATGTCAGAGGGTGCATGTGTGTGAACCTCTCGATGGTATACCCCGCACCAATAGGAGAGCTCTCGCATCTCCTAACACTCCGCCCAATCTCTCGGATCACCTGTCTCGCCAAACTATGAGACACAGAAGGAGACTCATTGCTTGTTGTCTCCTCGGAGCCACTCTCCAAGTTATTATCCTTGGACTCCATTCTGTAAACAGAATAGGAATTGGTTAGAATTCCTATATCATACGCAGTTAACACAATCATAGACCTAATCATGTCAACTATTACTCTCACAGGTCTAAGCCTATCCCATCACATCGACATGAATCCATCACTGGTCTGCCCTGCCTTTACTGGAATCGTCATTCCAGGAAAAACACTGAATACCACCAACATATCCTGATCTAGTAACAGAACAACCCTCGACCAACACTACCCATTTCCTACATCCGATACTCTGGTATGTACACATCAATACTCCTAACCAAGTCTATAAGACCTAACAACCTAGTTAGCTCTGATACCAAACTGTCATGCCCCGAATTCGTAGATGGGTCCCAGATGTCAATATGGGTAAAATGTCAACTGTTTAAATTATATATTTTTTTAAGTTTAGGACTGTTTATTAGATATGTATATGCGAAAATGAACTGATAAAAGTGGAAAAATATCTTCAAGGTAATTATGTAAAGAATGAAAGGTATTTTCAATATATAAACGTTAAATGTTGGTTGGCTTATTTTACAGGCAATGTATGAATTTTACTATTAAATTGTGTGATATGAGAATCTGTGCAAATATATGTTAAATATATGAGATGCTGGTTAAGTAAATAAAACTTATGAATAAAATGTGATATGGACAATGATGTTTGTGTATGTTAAATGCAACCATGTAAATGTAAGACAGCTGAAAGACAGCCATGTTAGCAGATTTAGCACACTTCTGTGCAAACTAACTGATGATAGCTAAAAGAAGCTGTGTTAGCAGATCTAGCACGTTTCTACGTAGACTAACTGATGATGGCTAAAGACCAGTTGTAGTACGAAGTAATGAAATGAAATGTTATGCAATGAAATGACGATGAAATGAAATGACAAAGGTAAATGATGTAAATGGGAAAGAGCCACTTAAAGTGAAACGAAATGCAAAGTTAAGTTATGAACATGAATGAATGTGTATGAATATATAATGACAGAAAGAATGGTGTATTATGATATTAGAAATATTTATGTATGTAGAACATGTTACGTTTGGGCAGGGCACACTCTTCGCCTGAGGGCTTGCTAAGTAAGGCGACTGCATTAGTAGCTTCAGATGTGGCAGTAGCTGCATAACACGCTAGGGCAGAGGGAACCTACTTGTATGGGCGGGTAGAATTCCCTATCCTTAGGGCCTTTGCCGGTAAGCTATTATTGAATGTGTGAGTACGAGATTAATCTATCATTTGAGGGCTTACTGAGTAAGGTGAGTGCCCTGGTATGCTTTAACTACGACCTTTGGGTTGCCTAAGTATCAGAGTAGAGGAGTGCTACTTGTATGGGCTGGTAATCACCCCTATCCTTGGGTAATCTCGTGGGTAAACCTTTACATGTGATTGTTAGGTTCAGAAAATGACTTTCAGTGTTATGTTAATGATTTGCAAATATTATAAAATGATATGTATAATCTCATGTTGGCCACACGCTGAGTTTAATATATTGTTTCTTCCCTTACTGAGATGTGTCTCACCCGAATATAAATGTATTTTTTTAAAGGACATCCTCGAGATCGAGCTTTGAGAGCTCGAGATTTTTATAACATTATTGGGAAATGGAAAAAGAAAAGGGTATATTTCTATGTTAATTTTGGGATGCAAATATTTATGTTTTACATCCTTATATTTTAAGTCAGTGGAGAAAAGAAAGTTTGTGAACATACTGAAATGTTTTGGAGATATATGGTGGTTGATAATTTATTATGGATTATAGATACATTTTTAAAAACTCTGGTATTATAATTGGGAGATTTTGTTGATATTTTCTGCTGCGTATGTTAGTTACGCGCTGAACCCATGTTTAAGGGTTCGGGGCGTTACAATAGATTTCCCTAAATAAGTTATCAAAACATACATACAATCGTAGCCTACAAGCTTACCGATCCTGATTTCAAAAATGAACTGATATAAACTGAATCCCCTTACTTGAATTCCAACTATGAACTTTACGGTCCCTAAAACTATGAACCGAGACTCCAAAACCTACAAACTGTAGTACAATACATACTTACAATCCATACTACTACACATATACTAAATCAGAAATAAAAACAGAGCCTTACTACGATTTTAGCCCGAAACCTGAAAACGCTCAAAACGGAATTCCGATCCTCTAGAAATTTAGAGAATCCTTCTCTGATCCTCGCAGTAACCTCAGATTCCCAATTCCATCAACGACCGGCAAAGGAATCTAGAGAGAAAGAGAGATAGGGAGAGTTCTAGAGAGAGAGAGAGAGAGAGAGTTTAGGGAAACTTAGTCCCAAAGCAACCAGAAATATCATTTATAGGACCTTTGACCCGGCCCCAACTCGTCGACGAATCCTTCACTAACTTCGTCGACGAATTGGCGGCCTCATCGACGAATCTGGGTTCTCTGGTTTTTTTGAGACTCCTCGGCTTCTCCTCGTCGACGAGCCCTTGGATTTTGTCAATGAGAAATGCATGGCCTTTGTCGACGAACTCTGGCTTCATCGACGAAGCTTATTCAAATACCAATTTTACCCCTCTCTTATTTATTTAACCCATTTATCACGGTTCGGGTTCTTACAATATACGTGGTAAACTAAAGAACAAAAGTTTGATTTTTACATCAGTAGTATTTAATTTTCATAATTTTTAATGATAGTATAATCATTTTTATAATATTTTATATTGTGAGAAAACACAATGAAAAGTGATTTTTCCTTTTTTCTTTTTTTGCTTTCCTTTTTCCAAATATTTTTTTTTTTTATCAAAATGGGTTATCAAGATTGTGTTTGGTATGAAAAATGCTCATTTATAAGAATATATTTAATGAGATGTGAATGAAATTTGTATAAGGATACAATAATTTAAACAAAAGTAAAATGTTTATAGAAGAAAGTAAAAGAAAAAGAACTATACTAGAGGAAGTGAATATCACTTGGACTTAGCTTATAACTTTGAGATATAGTGAGGTTATTCTAACATTCTGATGTGGAACTACAAACTATACACTATGTTCAATACTCCACCTCAAACTGAAACAAAGATGTTGACAAGCTGAAACTTGGAGAGAGCAGTCTGTAATGAACCTGGGCCAACAAACTTAGTGAAGACATCAACAACCTGGCCTTTGGAGGAGATAAAGTGAGGAGAGATAATCCTAGAATGAACTTTTTCTCTGATGAAGTGAATATCCACCTCAATATGCTTGGTCCTCTCATGCATTGGGAAAAATCTTTCCTACTTTTATTTTTTTCATACTCATTGCCAAAATCTCTTCTACATGCTCATCTAGCCTTTTATTTTGAGAGAGATTAGTGTTTCATATTCACCTTACAAGCTTTAACTCTCCCTCATTTTATTTGATTGTGTATTGATTTTTTGGAGAGTTGTTTAAGGTTTTTCCCATAATATTTCACTCATAAATATTGTATTGAGAAAAACTTTTACTTGGCTTAAGATCTTGCATGCTCATTGTAAGATTCATAAGCTTGCTTTGTGCTTTGACAAAAACATTTTTAACAAACTTAAATTCTATTATCTATTGTGCTTTACATTTGAAAAATATTATTGTGATATTTGTTTGAAGGTTATAGAAATCTTTTGATTATTCACATTAAAAGTCTTACTCTCACATACACATATTGACATACATATTGTTGAGAGTTAACACTTTGGTTAACAAAATCTCACTTGAGCTTAATATCCAATCATATGTGAGTGCATTAATTGATTAAGTATAGTGGCACATATCTGCTTAGTGTAAGAAGTATATTTGTTTGTACACACATTTGAATATTTGTTGTATTCCCGACGTGTGGTTGGAAGAGGGAGACTTGCCTTGTGAAAAGTTCGAACTAGTTTAGACCTGGTTAAAAGGACTAGTTGCACCATCCTAGTAAGGTGTTGTAAATGGTGTCGCTCCACCTATGAAGTGAGCAAGTAGTGGAATCCTCTTACTTGTGAAATTGAGGCGGGGATGTAGGCAATATTGGCCGAACCTCCCGATAACATATTATGTGTCTACAGTTAATTTCCAGCACTTTATATTTTTGTACATCTATGTTATATTTGATAAATTGTGAATGTTGCGCATGATTTAAATTTTCATATAGTATTTTTATATGCGCAATTGGTATATGTTTAGAAAGACCATAGGTTGTGAAATACTGCTTATATTTGGTTAAACCTAGGAAGAAATTTAAAATTCCAGTTCACCCCCCATTGGGAATACACCAATTTCAACAAAATTGATTTCAATTTAATGTAAATAAAATTACATTACGTTTGAGAACATGAATTCCGAACTTTGGATTTGGATTGGCCTAAATTTGGATAAATTTCAATATAATTTTATATTACATCTTATTTAAATCTAATACAAATCTAAATCTAAGGTATTTTCAAACATACGGTTAGACTCCAAAAGTAATATTAATTGTTACAAAGTCAAGACAATTGCAAAAGAGTCACCAAAAAGAAAGGAGTAGATTATTATTATACATGTTTTCTAGTTTAAGAGAATGATTTCTTTAATATTTTTATGATTTTAGTAGCTTATTTTGATATTGGTTTTAAATCAAATGGACATGAAAATAACACGTTTGATTGGAAATTTAATTGAATAAAGATTTATATATGTCAACTAGAAGGTTTCAAGAAAGGAAAAGAAAATGAACAAGTAGCATGTAAATTAAAGAAAATTCATATATAGATTTTGACAAGCTTCTGGTTTATGATATCTTCAATTTCTAAACTTGATAAAATTTTTTATTTTTGTTAGAAAAATAATAATTTAGGCTAGCTATAAACTTTGCTTTCCAGGCTAACTTTACACAAAGATGCTTGAGATTTGAATACTTGAGTAGGCTAAGTCAAGATAAAACCCTTTGTTTATTCTTGGTGCAATGCGTAGGATGGTTAGGAGGAATAGCCCTATCCCATTTTCATATTATAAGATAGGTTGATCCCCTCCCTTCATTGGTCAATAGTAGCTAAGCAACCTTAGTAGACCAAAGGATTGGAGTGCCTTTTATTTTTATTTTAGCTATTTTTATTATATTGTTTTCTCATTTGAATGATTAGCTTGTCCATTACACATGACAATCTAAGCATGGCATAGAATGATTACATTACTATAGTTAATCAGATTCAATACTATTTAATTCAGTCCAATTTTGTAAATCTTAGCTACCAAGTCACACATTATAGAAAGTTGGTTCAAATATTAATTTTACTATGTATAATGAGTTTGTTTAAATATGTCATTATATTGGCTTGCTAAATTGGATGAACCTAAAGGGCCACATACAAAAAGGAAAAAAAAAAAGCACAATAAAAAATGAGAGGTTAAATATATTAAATGAATAAGAAAGGTAATTGAAATAAGGATAAGGTGCGAAAACCTAACGAGGATTAGTATTAATTGGATGGAGGAGATGTGTGAAGGAGATAGTTGCACATCTCCTCCCTCATCTCTTTAAAAAGCATATATGAGATGACTACAAGCTTGTACTTTAATTGCGTGCGCACACACTGTAACGACCTACTATTAAATCAGGGTTTTTATTTTTTACTATAACATTCATAATGCTCTGATACCAAATTGTAACAACCTCCTTATAAAAATAAATTCTCTACTATTTTAAATTAAAACAATTTTCCTACACAGCGGAAAGCAAATAACATGAAACACAATCTTATATATATACACAATAACAGAGTGTCTAAATATTCCACAAATATTACATATTTCATTGTACTCTCAAGAACTACTCTTACTAATACCAGGGCTAACAAAATTGTATCCCAAAAACATTCACCCTAAAAAAGGACAAACTAAGAACTCCTCTATCTGTGAGCCTGCTCTGCTCGCCCAGTTGGCTCACCTGAAAAATAATTCAACACTGGAATAAACTAAAGCCTAGTAAGACGAAATATGCTATCACTAGTGTGTAGCTACTGAGATGTGGATCTATAAAAATTAATCCGAGTTAAGAGTAGTAAAAAATAACTAAAACGGAAAATGCTGATACTACATAACATATTATAAAACCTTTAATTACATAATTTAACATGTCAAACTGTATGAAATTACTTTTCATAATAATACGACTATTTTGGAAAATCTGATAATACTATAATATCTGATAATATTTCCCTGGATGGCTGTATGTCATGATTTAACCCCTCATGACAGGGTTGTGTGGCCCGAAGACAGGATCTATCCTAGCTGACCTACCAGGGTAAACCACTCTACTCCTCGGTCAGATCGGCCCTCCTCAACCCATATTTGATGGGGAGCCTGTCCACAACTAGGCACGATCGACTTCATACCATTTACTATATGAGTTAAGTGGTTGCACTCTGAACTGAATATTTGTATATCTGTAGCTATGGTACCGTGCTCTACTGTCTGATCCATTAGGGTCTGATACTATTTAATACATTTCTATATACAACTAACTGTTTTACCTTGATTCTGTAATAACTGTATAAACCATGACGCTGTAATAATCTGTAACTATATCAACTGTATTTTTCTTAGATAAACTGTAAATCTACCTATTATGGTGCTGTAAAACTATAAAATCATGGTATTCTGAAAGATACTGTAAACGCATTTCACTGTCTATATATTCTGTAAAAAATATTCTTGAAAATACTGTAAAAACATGCTTTTATACTGTATTCATACTCTCATGCCACACAATAATTTAAAATATTTTAACATCAATAATAAATTGCACAAATTTATGCTCTGAATAATAATCTGGTAAAAACATAAACTTCATACTGAAATCATACTAGATTTTCCTACCATAGCATGCTTCCCTTACCACACTGTTGAAAAGCCCCTATCGTATACTGATCTTACACCCGTAGGACTTCCTATTTCACACCCTAAAAATCACATTTGTCAGAACAGAATATCAATATTTCTTAACTTACATCATTTCCTAAAACTGGCAGAAGGTCAAAAACTGAATAAAAGACCTTATCCTGATTCTGAGGAAAAATTCGACTCAATCCCACCAATGATCCGCCCCAGCAGACTTGAAGAAAACTCCGCCAAGAGTGTCGTGGTGGCCTCAGATCGTCGATCCAGCGACTAACGAAACCGAAATCGAAGAAAAAGGGTGGAAGAACCGTCCAGGAGAGAGAGAGAGAGAGAGAGAGAGAGAGAGAGAGAGAGAGAGAGAGAGAGGAGAGATTTACACCAAAAATTATGAGTATAAACCAAGTTTAGGCTATTTATACTGCGGGTTTCATCGATGAGCCACGTCACCTCGTCGACGAGGTCAAAAGACAATTCGTCGACAAACCCTGCCCTTCGTTGACGAAATTTAGAGTCGCCCAAACATCCTCTCGGTATTTTCTCGTCGACGAAGCTCGCCCTCATTGACGAGGTCCTACTATACCCTTGGCGACGAATCCCCTATATTCGTTGACGAGGACCAAGGAAAAATTTTCGGTTATTACCCCCACAATGCAATGTCGTCCGTCGACGAAGTCTGCAGTCTTCTTCTGTTTCTTTTTTTTTTTTCCCATTTCTATCCCTCTTTATTATTTAAATATCATTATTCTTCGGGTCACTACACACACACACACACACAAAAGTGTGTATTTTGGATAACTTCTTGGTTGTCATTGTTTGCAAAGGCCAAATACTTTCATAAAACAAGAGAAAACGAACAAATGCTATAAATTTGTGATAGTAAATAGTAAAACACTAAAGGGGATTTAAAGCTTCACCCAAAATAAACACACACAAGAGACACCAAATTTTTAACGTGGTTCGGCTAATATTGCCTACGTTTACGGTTGCAATGTAATAATCCACTAATTATTTGAGAACAACAATTATAAGAAGTAATTTCTCTCACAAAAAAGGAAGAAACAAATGAAACTAATTTCTTGTTATTTTTCTCTTCGGGTGGATATCTCACTAGTTGATCCTTGTTGATCCAACCAATGCATTTCCAACAAATCAATCTCAAATTTATAGGGCAAGTGGAGAAGACAATTTTCTTCTCCAGTCAACAAATACAACCACCCAATCTTGAAATTATACAACCACCTAAACTTGAAATTTCTACAGATCAACAATGGCTGCAACAGTCAAATATGGTGTGCTTCTAGATTGGCGGTGGGATATGAAATACCTAACAACTCTCCCCCTCCATACCCATTAGAGGAGAATGTAATAGGTCATTCAAACGAGTGGACTTCTAGCAGGAACCCATTCCGGCTAGTTCCCTGCAAAGTTCAAACTTATTGTAAGGTATTACTTTTGTCATCATGTCTGAACCATTGTCATTAGTATGAATCTTCTCAAGTTCTAACAACTTTGAGTCCAAAACATTTCGTATCCAATGATACTGAACATCAATGTGCTTCAATCGTCTGTGAAAAGTAGAATTCTTGCTGAGGTGCATAGCACTCTGACTATCATAAAACAAAACATACCTCTTCTGCTTTAAACAAAGTTCTCTTATGAACTTCTTCATCCACAACATCTCTTTGAATGCTTCTGTCACAACAATAAACTCGACCTCTAATGTAGACAAGGCAACACACTTCTGCAACTTAGGTTGCCAAGAAACCGCTCCCCCAACAAAGGTAATCATGTACCCTAAAGTTGACTTCCTTGTGTCAATATCGCCGGCCATATCTAAATTAGTGTAGCCCTCAAGCATGGGCTTACCAATGCCAAAAACCAAACTTAATTTGGAAGTACCACATAGATATCTTAATATCCACTGTACTGCATTCCAATGCTCATTTCCCATATTGGACATATAGTGGCTCACTGTACGAATTGCATATGCAATGTCAGGCCTGGTGCACACTAAGACATACATAAGACTACCAACTGTTGATGTGAAATGAGCATTTTGCATACTCCTTGTTAGCATCACTTAAGGGAGCTTGTTTCTTATTAAGTTTAAAGTGAGTAGCAAGAGGTAACTAACCACTTGAGCTTTATCCATGCGAAATTGTTGAAGTACCTTCTCAATGTACCTCTCTTGAGATAACCATAACGATTTACTCTTCTTGTCGCGAACAATAGAAATTCTAAGAAACTGTCTCGTAGGACCCAAGTCTTTCATAGCAAATGCTTTGTTCAACTCCATTTTTAACTGACTAATCCTTGAAGATTTGTGTCCAACAATAAGCATATCACCGACATAGAGTAGCTAGATGACAAAGTCATCTTCTGAGAACCTCTGCACAAATACACAGTGATCTGAAGTAGTCTTCATATAATATTGTTGAGGCATAAATTGCTCAAATTTTTTGTATCACTGCCTAGGAACCTATTTCAAGCCATACAAACTCTTATTCAATTTGCAGGCATAGTCCTCCTTAAGGCATAGTCCTCCTTACCTTTGGCAAAAAAAATCCTCCATTGTTCTATATATATCTCCTCCATCAAATCACCGTGAGGGAAAGCTATCTTCTTCTCCATTTGCTTAGCCTCCAGATCAATGTTGGCTACCACACTCCAAACAACTCGATTGAAGACATTTTTACCACAAAAGAATATAAGAGAAAGGGAAAAAAAATCAAAATCTCTAGCGCTAAATGCTAATGGCGAAATTCCTACTGACGATCGGGTCTCTGGCGCTGATTAGCCTTGCGGCGGCAACAAATTTGATCTTCGTCTCCGCCCTTGCTCCCATCTCAGCCGCTGGGGGTCAATAGTCGGAGCGAGGATGGAGTTGCACGAGGAGGTGCAGGAGTTGGGGAGATTCTGGGTGGAGGAGTACAACTAGTGGCTCTAGGAATCCGGCCAAGTGGGGGCTGTCTTCGGCGGGGAGTTGGCGTTCAACAGCATCCTGGCGACCATCACGGGGAAGCGGTACTTCGGGAGGGACGTGGCGAACATAGAGAATACGAGGGAATTCCAGAGGATCTTCAAGGAGTACATGATGCTACATGGGAATTCCATGCCGGGTGACTACTTTCCGATAATGCAGTGGTTCGATTTTAAAGGGGTGGAGAAGGCGATGAAGGGGGCGCTGAAGAAGATGGATGCGTTTTTCATGTCTCTTATTAAGGAGCAGAGGAGAGTGAGGAGCAAGTCAAGGGCATCCTTGAATGATGATGCTGCGGGAGGCCACTGGATGATGAAGAAGAGGGAGTTTTTTCCCATTTTATTATTAATATAAATAAAATATAAAATAACACTTTAATTGGGAATTTTTTTTCCAAAATAATGCTCACGTAATCTCACAGCTCGCAGCATGAAGCTGCGAGATTTAAACTCATGGGCCGCTCAGCATTCGACGTGTGGCAACGCGAGAAACAGCGGGCAGGTGACGCGTGGTGACGCTGGACCAAATCTCGCAGCTCGAAGCTGCGAGATTTGCGCCTGAAATCCATTCACATTGCGACACGTGGTCAATCTTGCAGGACCAAGTTGCGAGATTTACGCCTGAAATCCATCCGCGTGGTGACATGTGGTAAATCTCGCAGAATAGTCTTGCGAGATTTGCTTCGTCTGATCAAATCCTTCCCGAGCTCTCTCAGAAGAGTATATCGCAAAGGAGGAAAGGTTGCAGAGGACCGTTGGAGGTGAGCTTGCAGAGAGGACCGTTCGAGGTGGCAGGTTACCGTTCGAGGTGGTAGGTGACCGTTTGGGCGGAGGCAAGGCTATTTAAGGGTCGAAAATGGGGTAAGTTTTTTTTTTTATTTAGAAAAAACGTGAATATATTATTTTACTTATTGAGATTTATTTTCTGTTTTGAGTTGGTTTGGTTTCATATTTTCGTTTCGACTATTTGGGTTCGTTGCTGCATCTAGAGGAAGGTTAATTTTTTTAATTAACAATTTCATTAACGTGCAATTTTAGTGAAAGCAATGAAGTATCATAAGATCCATGAATATATTTATATTTATAAACCTGAGTTTTCTTCACAAATCAGTTACCCATGCCATGTATGTTTGTGTCTTTGTTAGTATGTGTATATACTCTGTGTGCATAATGATCTGTAGAACTTGGTATTACTGTACACTTAGGGCCTGTTTAGTTTTTGAAAATAATTTTTTTTTTCCATTTCCATGTTTATTATTACTATCTTTAGAAATTCAATGTTTAATTTCAATTGTCACTTGAGTAGTTCTGACTATTTCAATTTATAAAATTTATTTATTATTTGCTTAATTGATATTACTTAAGATTCTATGTTTCATAATAAAAATCCAAACCGCAACATCAAACCAAACCAAATCGAAAAATTGGTTAACCATTTCTTTGGTTCAATTTTGGTCACAAAATTTTAATTTTTTTCATTTATCAGTTTGGTTATTATTTGGCCCATTCAATAATCACAATTAACCAAACCAAACCGATATACTATAAATATATATATAATGCATATTATGTATAATATCATGTAAATTTTTAATAATTTAATCTTGAAAACACGGGATGTGTACATAACATCCCTTATTTATCTCGAGTAATTAATTACTTTTAAAATGTTTGTCCTTAATATCTTAAATAGTTAGTAAGTAAATAAACATGATAAATATAAATACATATTTGAAACAATTGAAACTTACCTTACTTTAATTGCAAGTACTTGTTGAAGTAATAGTAGTAATTAAATTCTTATTTTCAATGTGTCCAAAATAGAACTGAAATTTGTCGATAAGCTTATGATATTAGACATCATAAAAAATACAATATATATATATATATATATATATATATATATATATATATAAACTAGTCCATAAACATCCCTAAGTCACTGTCATCAAGAAATTATTTTCATTTATATTTAATATTTTAAAAATGAATAAAAACATTACATTCCCTTATTCATGTAATTTATCTAATAGAGTAAGTAGTGAGTTTAAGAATCGAGAGTGGTAAAAACTACGCCCATCCTATTTAGAGCATGAATCTTGAAATTGAAAAGTAAGGACTTGTCTATTTGTTGGAAAATAATTTTCATTTTTCTATGCAAGTTTTTTTTTAAAAAAAAAATTATAAAAAAGTAAACTATTTTTTTATTTTACAACATATGTATGCGAAAAAAATAAAAATAGTGAAAATTTATTTACCTTTAGAAATAGTTTTATTTTTATTTTTAATTTTTTAAATAATTACAATAATGTAAGATATGTGCCTACTTTTTTAAAATTTTAACAAACTCGAGGTTCACGAGCACTAGTAAAACTATAATCCCTTACTTTTTGCAAAGAGAAGATTCTAATAGAGGCAAGACCATCATAAACTTTGAACACTAAAAATGAACATTCCACACAAGAAAGAGTTAAAGAGATAATTTCTCAAATGAAATAACTGTTGTGAATATAAAACTCTCAAATCGTAACATTTGTATCAGTATTTTGGGCGTTCGCAGCATTTATTCAGGGTTTTCCCCACTGTCCTCCTGTGATATGTATAGATGAGACACACTTGTATGGTAAGTACAAGGGAAAACTCCTTATTGCGACGTGCCCGGATGCAAACATGCAAATATTTCCCCTTGCATTCGCTATTGTGCAAGAGGAAAGTTTGGACACATGGAATTGGTTTCTGTGTTGTCTTCGTTCCATTACCAACATGGACGACATTTGCCTTATATCAGATAGGCATCCAGGGATCATCGCTACAGTGTCTCACAATCCCGATTTGCAGCCACCGCGTGCGCACCACCGATTCTGCCTTCAACACATTGTAAGCAACTTCAGCACGAAAGTGCACAATGTCAATCTTAAGCGAATGGATGAGCGAGTGGGATGGAAGCATTAGATCAGAAAGTTTAACATGTGGATGGAGAAGATCTTCGATGAGGGTGGGGAACCCGCGAAGACGTTCTTTGATCATATCGCCCCTCATATGTGGACTCAGTGCCACGACGGTGGCAGAAGGTATAGGAACATGACGACAAACCTCATCGAATGTTTCAACGCCGTCCTTAAGGGCACTCGTAGCCTCCCAATCACTGCCCTTGTGCAATTGACATTTTATCGCATTGCACATTATTTCAACATAATCGCACAAGGTGTTCGAGAAGGACCCACTCGAGTGATGCAGTTGGACTGTCACGTTGATGGCGTATGCAGTTTGAGACTCTTTCACACCCTTTTTTTTTTTTGTATATAACTATTCTGATTCGACTATGCATTTTACCGGATTGATCCAGGGCTGTCTGATCCGAGCGTCTTGACGATGGGCGATCATCACAGGGCCAGCCGAGCGTGGGCTGATGGGCATGTGAAGCCCTTGTTCTGCCGAGGGGGCACGCAGTTTGCGGAGCATTGGTTAGAGGCAGACCCCCGCATCGTCCAGCTGATACGCGATGCAGGGTTTTATGGCATTTATCGGATTACTCATATTCAACTTGATTGGCATCTTGTCACAGCATTGGTGGAGCGATGGAGATCCGAGACGCACACGTTCCACCTACCTCATGGCGAGGCCACCGTCATATTACAGGACGTAGCTGTTTTGTTCGGGTTGTCGATTGATGGGCGAGCCGTCACTGGTCGCACTGCCGGACCAGTGGAGGGACCTACAGACCGTCAGGGTCGACTCGCCCTGCTTACTATGTGCGAGCGTTTGTTAGGCATTGTTCCGCCTGACAGCGAGTTAGTTGGTGCACGCATCCGTATGCAGTTCCTCGAGTGGGGTGAGTTTCATGAGCTCTCGACACATGTAGATTTTCAGATGATAGCATGCCACGCACGAGCCCACTTGTTGCATTTGATTTGTGGGGTGATCTTCTCTGATGTTTCCGGCAGTTATGCGCACTTGATGTTCCTTGCACTCCTTGAGGACTTCGAAGCGTGTCACTTGTACAGTTGGGGGTCTGCCACTTTGGCGTGGTTGTACAGGGAGATGTGTCGCGCCGCGCACCACTCGAAGACACAGATTACAGGCCCCCTTCGCTTACTCCAGGTTTGGGCTTGGGAGAGATTTCCTTCATTCGCGCCTACGCGGCGAGGTTTCTTGTAGATTGAGAGGGGTCAGGACGGTCATCCGGTTGATCCTCTCCCACTCGCATACCGGTTAGTACAAATTTTATCTATCCCTCCTCATTCACTCTATAACTATTACGAATACTAATTCGTAATATGTAGTAGTTTTGCATTTGGGAACTTACGTTTCATCTTATACAGATGGAGGGACGATTTGAGGGCATCGATGGTTGCGCTTCACACATTGCCCTGGTACAAGTTCGAGTTGGACATGCACCGGGAACATGAGGTATAAATCAGTTAAAGTATAGCATATGATATTCTTTCTTTCTTTCAATTGTGTATAGTCCGCTTATCTTTTTGTTTTGTTTAAGTGCAGTTTTTATGGATGCCCTACATGGAAGAGATTTTAGCCAACATGCCTCCTGACTATGCAGACGGGAGGGACCTGTGGGTAGCTCGAGTGCCACTCATATGCTTTCATATTATTGAGTGGTATCTCCCTGATCGAGTCATGCGACAGGTCGGGTTTCGACAGGTCATTCCCGCCCCATTTATGACTTCAGGGGTAGATATTGTTGGGGACGATCTCCACGGCATGGATGGGCGCAGTCGAGAGGTCACAGACTAGTCGAGTACGCACGCAATATTCGTCACTGTGTGGGAGCATCGGCGAGACTACATCGTACGAGGAGTGGCAGAGCACGGTCCGATGTGTCTAGATGACCCATACTTCACTTGGTATAGGTCTATCACACGCCGCTTCGTCGATAGGACCGCTGCTGTATATTTGAGCCTCGTAAGAAGACTAATACCACAACTCATTTTATGATATATATATACGTTCCGATTTGAATGCGTTAATAATATATGTTCATATCCTGCAGGCTGACATAGTCATTGAGGCAGACCAGATCTCATCGGATCCTGTGATCCACTGATTGATGAGTGTTGCACTGGACCTCGTCGACGAGGACGGTCAACGGATCCCAGAACGAGGAGGTCGACCTGATGTACCAGCACGAGGAGGTCGAGCAGCTCCAGTACGAGGAGGACGACATGCCTCCTCTAGTCGTCCAGGGACTCCCATGTCTTCCTCACCAGTCGTACAGGCCGAGTACTTGTTCAGCCCGTCAGCGCCTTATGCGCTTTCCATTGCAGCTGATATTGCCGGACCGTCAGGCAGACCAACTGATGCCCCATCCGACTTTGCTGCTACCCGATCGATGTCATTTTTTTTTGACGATCTTTTCGATGGGGTGGAGGTCGATGCACCCCCTATGCCGCCTCGTTCTTGTCTCGAGACATCATATCATTTCTCACCGCGTGCGCTCCGCATGGATGATGATGATTATGCAGCACCTCTTGGGGGAGAGGATCCACATCCAGGACGACGGGACAGGACACCTGATGATGCTGACCAGCAGGGAGAGGGTAGACGCAGACGGCAGCCACCACGACCCCGGAGATGACCTCGCTGCGGCACGGAGTAGTTTAACATTATTTTAATTGCATTTTATTTGTATGTATATCATTGATTGTTTTGATTTCATTTGTATATAATTGATTATTATTTTTATTCTTTTGTATATATCATTTAATAATTCGTATCTCTAAAGAATTCAATACTACCAAATATAAAAAATGAGACATAATTCGTATTACTAAAATTTGCATGTCTAGTTAAGTTAATTCCTTAAATTGAATTGTCGTAACCCTCTCAAAATTTGTATCGCTAAAATTTGTATGGTATTTGGTTAATGGATTTTACTTTTCGCGGTGTATAGTGTCGTGGGTAGTCAAAGTAAGATTACTTGTGTATTAAAAAAAATAGCTTGAATTTTTTTTAAGATAATTTTCGTATAATTTTCCAAGACTATGAAAACAAATTAGACATTTAAGTGTGCGTGGAAACTAGTGTCATAGGTGTTTAAGACTATTTATTGTATTTAACTGTAATCGAGTTTTAATAAATAACTTTTTAATAAAACAATTTTATACCTTATCTCAAAATAATAAATTAAATAAGAATATTCTACCTACCCATATGATAGTATCTTAAGATAATTTTCTTATAATTTTAATCATTTATCAGTTAAATTCCAATAGATTAGTACTTTGTTTTGTTGGATCTCATAACAATTAAACACATTGTTAATTTTTTTAAAATATAATTGGAAAAAGTAAATTTCTCAATAAGTTATAAAAATGCCTAGTAATTATAATGCTGCAAAATATTTATTGGATGTAATATTTAAAATTAACAATGTGTTTTATTTAAATTTATTTATTATTAAATTTAATTATAATTTAAAATATAAAATTTAAGTTTATCAATTTTATAAACTTAAAATTAAAATATAACAATTGTTTAATTGTTAAAATATAACTTTCCCTTATAAATTTAAAATTTAATTAAATTTAAATTTTTTAAAGTTATAATTTAAATTTAATTATAACTTTCCCTTTTTACAAATTTAAATTTAAATTTAAATAATAAATTAAAATTTGTCTTGCAAAATGTTTAATTGTTAATTTTAAATATTACATTTAATAAACATTTTGCAGCATTATAATCACTAGGCATTTTTATAACTTATTGAGAAATTGATTTTTTCCAATTATATTTTTAAAAACTTTTGAAATAATACAAATTATTTTGTCATACTTATATAATTAGTTGGCCCAAAGCATCAAAGCAGTCAATTCGAAATTTTTGTTCAATCTCTAATCCACTTATTTGACTTTAATCATTATATTAATCATATATATATATATATATATATATATATACTAAATTAATGTCATTTTAAAATATCATTTTATTAAGAACAAATTTTGTTATTCCACATGCATTTAATAGTTAACTAACAAAATATTCATTCCGTCAATAAAATTAAATTATAAGGAATTTTTTAGTTTTTTTTTTTTTTAAATTCAGTGGTTAGAATCATATTTTGAAATTTTTTTTTATGACAAAATACTTATTTATAATCAATAATTTCTTTTATGTAAATATTTTTTAAAAAATTATATATTTAAAATTTAAAAATTTAAATTTAAGTTTAAATTTAAATTTAAGTTTAAATTTAAATTTAACTTTAAATTATATTTATAAGGGAAAGTTATGATTAAATTTATTAAAAGGGAATGTGTTTACACGTGTCACAATGCGGATGGATTTCAGGCGCAAATCTCGCAGCTTGGTCTTGCGAGATTTGCGCCGCCCATCACATTCCAGTTGGTTGTCCTCATTAAATCTCGCAACTTCGAGCTACGAGATTTGGTCTAGCGTCACCACACGTCACCTGCCCGCTGTTTCTCTCGTTGTCACGTGTCGAACGCTGAGCGGCTCATAAGTTTAAATCTCGCAGCATGAAGCTGCAAGATTACGTGAGTATTATTTTCGGAAAATTTTTCCCAATCAGAGTATTATTTTGTATTTTATTTATATTTAATAATAAAACGGGAAAAAACTCGAAGAAGAGGACTCTGATACTAGTTTGAAGGGGATTTAAAGCTTCACCCAAAATAAACACACACAAAGAGACTAATTTTTTAACGTGGTTTGGCCAATATTGTCTACATTCACGATTGCAATGGAACAATCTACTAACCAATTGAGAACAACAATTATAAGAAGTAATTTCTCTCACTAAAGGGGAAGAAACAGATGAAACTAATTTTTCTCTGTCTTTCTCTCTAGGTGGATATCTCACTAGTTAATTCTTGTTGATCCAACCAACGCATTTCCAATAAATGCAGTCTCAAATTTATAGGGCAAGTGAAGAAGACAATTTTCTTCTCTCGTCAATAAATACATCCACCTAATTTTGAAATTATACAACCACCTAATCTTGAAATTTCTACGGATCAACAATGATTGTAGCAGTCAAATCTGGTATACTTCTAAATTGGCAGTGGGATATGGAATACCTAATAAACACCACAAAAGATACTTATTACGCTCATTAGTATTACACATTTTTCTCCAAACTCAAATAACAATGCTACACAACTCTTCACCTGTCCCTATCCACAACTTAATTTCATATGTTATCTCGTAGTCTGACAACATGTTTATTCCTTCTTTTTTTTTTTTATCATAAGGGTAAATGTATTGATCAAAATGAGTATTTACATGGAATTGTGGGTATACCCAGGTATAGGGGAGGAAATAATAAGCCCTATCAAAATTGCAAGCAATAAGTCAACACTCAAGAACACAAGAGTACCTGAGCAATCAAGGGGCCTTTTGGCCAATTACACTCAAGAACACAAGAGTATTTGAGCAATCAAGGGGCCTTTTGGCCAATTACAACAATCCAAAACTCATACAACAAGATCTAAAATGAAATTATACTCCTCCAATTGTGTGCAGCCCAAATCTGTCAGAGACCACTCTGTATATATGTTTCTGGATGGTCACAATCAGCTCCTTTGGGGATATGGATTTTCCTTCAAATCTTTTCCTATTCCTAGCATTCCATAAGAGATAAACAGTAGAGGTCAGGCCAACTCTCTTGCCTACCGAATGTATCCCAGTGCCCTTTACCTCCTTTCGTAGCCATTTTACTGCAGCTCTTAGTGTTGTCATAGCCTTGTTGAGCCCCACCCAACCTCTAATTGTGTTCCAAACCTGAGAGGAGAAACTGCAATTAAAAAATATATGATCAATGGATTCATGTTTCTGGCAGCAAAAGGAACAATACAAGTTTCCTTTAAAACCAATGAGTCTATCACAAGTAGGTAGTTTCCTTTTAATTTTCGGTCAAAGAGTGAAAGCATGTTTAGGGGTACTTCCACTCTTCCATATCTCCTTGGACCAAGGAACCGTAGTTCCTTTAGCTCTCCAGAAGTTATAACAAATGGAAGAGCTAGTGTGATCAATGTCCCATTCCTCAAAAAGCCGAAACATGTCTATTCTTACTATTCATATGGCATGTTTTTTTCTATATGACATGTGTCAAGACTTAACAAGTTTAATTACCCATCACAATTTTTCATATTTAACATCTTACTGTGTCAATATGCCTATAATGTCTTACAACTTTCACATTTTACTTTTGTCCCATCAATTATGTGGACAAATTTGTCCATCATAAATATTTTTAATAGACATTTCAATTAATGATTTAAAAAATTAAAAAAAATAAGAATAATTCTGAGAACCCATATATGCCATCTAAGAAAATCATTAATTCACGTGTGGGGAAAAGAGTGGAAGATAGGCACAAAATTTCTCATCCACTATTCTGCTGCCAAGTGCACAAGAAACATTTTCCAGAATAAAACAAAGAGAATCCCAATGCATTCCTGGAACCTTGGAGAAGACAAATTCAATTGGGTCAAACAATTTTCCGCGGTGGGTACAAATGAAAACCCTTATCTCTTCTTTAATGGCAGAAAAGAGGGATTCCCATCTTTTCTTTTGATTCTTCAGTCTGGTAAATTTACGTATACTGCTATTATTTATGCAACTGAGTTCAGCCATAATCGCTCCTTCTCACCTTCCCACCAGCATGACATGTCTCCCTATTCAGCCTTTTCCACGTGCTTCTTCCAGGTGCTTCTTTTCTTCTTCCTGTTTAATTCATTGCTCATGAAAAACAAATTCTTTGTTCTTGCTACGTTTTGTTTTCTCAAAAGCTTTTATCTAGGTATTGTTTCTGACTCTGAGATATTGTTTTCTGGAATTTTTATGATGGGCACCCTTTGTTTTGGCCTTTTGGTTTTTGGATTTTGAAATTGTTTGCAATGATCAATGTTGTTTCGAAATGAGGGGTATGTTGATTTTGGCCGTGAAACAAAAAAAAATTTAAACTGTTTTTTTATTGCTCAGTTTAGAATGTTTATGATTATTATTGTGTGTCTTTATGCATTCACATATACATATTTTAATTGCACTTTACTGTTGTTTGTGGCTTGGACGGTTTGGAATTGAAATAGATCCCCATGTTCTACAATCTAATAGGCTTTCCAGTTTCCAGGGCAGGCAATGGTCATGTATATATACAAATATATAAAATGAAGTATTAATAAATTTGAGTGACTTAATTGTCTCTAGTGCAATTGCTAGCTGTATGTGATCGATTAAATTTGGCAGAAAAGATAAGAATTTGTTTATTACACTTAAAAAAGTTGAAGATAGATAAAAATTTCACTGGCATAGGCCGGTATTCACCAATTCACCGGTATGACGAATTATTCATTTAATAAATTAAATCCCCCAAATTTTTAATCACTAAAATACTCAAAATATAATGTCCTCTACTTGCTTACTATCCCATTTTGAGTAGGCGATAAAGCTTATAACATTTCCTGCACAATTAAAGGGATGACCAATCCAAACAATAGTTCAAACATGCATGGTCTGATAGTACCTTTGTAATTTCTAAATAAAAAGCCAAACTGGCAGTGATCATAATAATTAGACATTTGTTGAGAAATATAGACCATTGGGTAAATCAAAGCATCTTCAAATTCCCCTTGTATTGTTTCCTGAATTTTTGTGATGGTGAACCCCCCCCCCCCTCCCCCCCCCCCCCTCCCCTTCCAACTCCAATAATTGGTTTCCATTTAGGAATGTTTGCTTTTGTTCTTTTGAAATCTAAACCAAACATGAAAAAGTATTTACGCAAGCACCATTGCTTGTGCCTTTTTTTTTTTTGAAAGTGTCAGCTTTGGCGTTACAAGAGTCTTCGCAAGCTGTTTTACTAGAAGAAGTTCCCATTGCTTTTCAATACACACACACCTCTTGTTTCCTTGCTCTCGCCGCCTCTTATCTTCTCTTTTGTAAATCCTCTCTCTCTCTCTCTCTCTCTCTAGTTTTCCATTTCAAATAATTCAATTTAAATTGCCTCTCTTTCTCTGTTTAATTCTATCCTTTTTCAAGTTGCCGTGCAATTGTGTCATCAATGGAGGAGCAAGAAAAGGGAATATTGTTTGATGAACAGCAAGCTGCTCTGCTGGTTAGGGAGCTTAAGGAGAGCTTTAATTCAGGCAAGACGAAGAGCTACAAATGGAGAATATCACAATTGAAGAGTATAGCCAAGATGGTTGATGAACAAGAGAGCCAAATCCTTGATGCTCTTCATCAGGACCTGTCCAAGCCCCAATTTGAAGCTTTTATCTCCGAGGTTCCAATCCCTTCTCATTAATTATACTAGCATATTCATTTGTGCAATGTGCGAGTATTTATATATTTAATTACTTTGGCAGTTAAGAAAATGTTAGGAAAGGTTAAAATGTATTTTGCATTTTCTTAAACCCGAGCCTCTTTTTTATTGCTTAATTTTATTTCAATCGCATTGCTTTTCACTTTTTCTTTTTCTTATTTTCTTAATTGTGTTTTTATATCAATTCAGTTTGAAAACCAAGAAATGTAGGAAAAGGAAGAGAAAGCCTGAACTTCTTTGTTTTGCTGAAAAAATTTATGAACTAAATTGAAATTAAGTAGGATTATAAACATTCAGTTCTGTTCATTGGGACCCTACTAAGGAAAAAATTACCAATTTGATCTTTTCTCTGTGATCTCATCAGGTGTTAACTTTGATCCTTTATTTGTTGAAATACAAAAAATATTAAATTCCTTTGCTCCTTAATTTTTTAATTGAAAAAAAAGTAAAGGAACAAATAGCAAACATAAAGATTTTACAGTGTTTTAGCTAATCATAATACCTACATCTGCTTTCAAGTTCTTTCCTTGCGTATTTTATTCTATCCCCATGTTTGGGAGCTTAGAGTTCAAATATTGGATTTGGATTAGTGTGGATTTAGGTATAATGCAATACAAAATTAAATGGGTTTCATCCAAATGCATTCAAATTAAATTTCAATTCCTGGAATTCATGCTTCCATATGCAGTGTAAATCATCCTCACAGGCGAAGAGTAAGCTTTTCTAAAATTGCTGTAAGGTTTCTCACCCTTTCTTCATGGATTCCTACTATCCTTAAACAGCTGAAGTGCTCCCTGACTTCCAGACAGTCTCTCAGACTAATTATAACAGCAAAATTAGAATGAAAATAATCACTAAATGGTGTACAAAATCACTTTCTGTGGTCGCAACAATCCTCACAATAATAAGCTCCTCATAATCAGCTCTCTCTCACTCAGTAATCAACATAGAGAAATATATGAGATGATCAAGACATGTAGTACTCATTCAACGAGCTATTTGTCTTTATATCTTCAATTTGCAGTATCGATTCTAGCATTTAAGAATCAGCCTTAGGCCATGGGGTTCACTTCCTCTTCCATTGTGGAGACAAGGGTTCTATCCAGTGGGGTTCATGTTGAGAGGCATTTATGCCTTCTTTTCCTTGGCCTTGTGCTTCTATGTTTACCGTTGTGGTGGTGGTTGGTGGCTGGTGGGCTATTATGCTCCTCCATTCTTAGCATGTGGGCCTAGTGATTGTTGTACATAATAGTTGCAGGAGCATTTTGAAGAGAAGCGGTGCTGAGTAGACTCCCATGGTTTTATGCCCTTTCCCATGGTTGAGTAATGACTCCTAGTTGGTTGTATGACAAGTAATGACTTCTGTTTAAGGGGTAATGGTTGGAAATCACAAGTAAGGGGGAGATTGTTGAGAATTCTACTTGGGAGTTTTGTCCCACATTGGAAAACCTACGTAGACGATGGGTGCTTAGATACATGGTTGGGACCAAGACCATAAATGCTTAAGCTTTTGGTCAAGTTGGTGCTCACCCATGTATATGTGAAGACTCCTTTGGTGCTTAGAATAATTTCAATAATGCTGGTCAAATCCCTAGCAATGAACTCCTTAGAAAATAAGGAAGCCTTCAAATCCACTATAATGATGGAGTCTCTCTAGTAAATAAGGGTTTCCTATAGAGTACTTGCACAATGAAGGCAAAGCACACAACAAGAAGGGCGTGGTCTTTATATTCAATTTTAATATCTGTATCCCCAAATCCATGATAATTGAATTCATCAAAATTATTCTTTAGGGTGCCTCCAACCATATGAAACATGAACAAATTTTGCTAAAGCATAGTTTGTTGCTAAGAGATTATCGTGCACAGAGACGTCAACTTGAGCCATAATCTTGTAGTTGTCTTTTTATAAAGAAATTTTGTAAAACATTGGTGGGCAAGTTAACTTCATTAGTTTAAAGTTCTAGTCTTTATATCTATAAAGACTTATTTTAGATTGTTGGTGTACTATGTAATAGCTTAAGCTTTTAGGTAAAGTGGTGACTAGACATGGTATCAAAGCGTATTTGTTTCACATTATTTAACATGGTATCAGAGCATGTTTGTTGCCTATGTTTTTCATCTATTTTAAAATTTGTCTTTGTCCCCATAATTTTTGTTATTCAATTGTTTGTTTAGCTTGCTCTCGGAAATCGGATGTGCAGGAGGAGAGTGTTATGGGTTGATAGACATTTTTGGTGCACAACCTTACAACTTAAGACATTAGGTACAATGATAGCTTAACAATATCTTTATGTTTGCTCATTGTTAGGCATCTTTTTTCTTCTGAGGTAATAAACAGAAAGAGAGTGTTATGGGTTGACAAACATTTTTGGTGCGCAACCATACAACTTAAGACGTTAGGTACAATGATGGCTTAACAATATCTTTATGTTTGCTCATTGTTAAAATACCAAGCATCTTTTTTTTTTTTTTCTTGAGGTAATAAATTAAACCATTCTTCCATCCTAACCTATGGTTTAGCTTTAAGGTTTAGGCTGTTCGGTGATTCTTCAGCATGGTATTAGTGACTCTCTAAACTAATGGAATAGAGTTCAAATTTTGAGTGCTTCCATTCTTAAATTAAATTTCAGCACAAGATAACATGATATGTCCGTACTTCAAACATGTTTCCGAGTGTTATTGGCTTGCTCATGAGGGGGCTTCTTAGATAAAAAATGTATATTCCTTCCATTTCAGACAGTAGAATATATTCTTGGGCCATAACTTAATAACTTTAGCTTCCAAGTGTAGTGGTTCAGTGCTTCCCATACAAAGCTCTTTGGAATCGTTCAGAGTGTGCATTTTAACTGATCACAAATGAAACTTGACGTTGGACCAAAATTATCGATCATGGACTTAATATACATCTAAATCTCCAAAAAAACAGTCCTAACTTCAATACAAGTTTATCAAAATAAATTCTTGAGTGATAGGACTAGAATCACTGCAGAACTCATAGATTGTATGACAGAACATGGAGATAAAGTGAAAAGGAGAAGAAAAAAGAAAGAGTATAGATTTTCATGGTTTAGTAATTGATACCTATATTCATAGGTGTGTGGGAAGTACAAATCCATTGACAATGCTAATAAAGAGTGCAAAGGATTGAGAATTCACAAAAAATCTAACAACAACAGTTCACCCAAAAATTCTCTGAATGAGTTTTTTCTCTTAGTCTTGGATATATATCATCTTGTATGAACTGTATGTTACATTGGGAATGGAACCCATGTAAAATAAAAAAAAACTTGTACACTATAATTCTATAAAAAAGTAGTAAAAAAAAATGTCAATTGATGCTACCTAAGTGGGCAATCTTAGTTGACTTTCAGAGTAGGTGAAAATTCTCAAAACCATCCTGTTGACCTAAACTTCTGGCAGCATATTGGTGTTGGCTGGTTAACCCTGCAATGGGGTTAGTCAATTACCTTAGAACCTTGATGGCAAAAAGATCCTTGTTAGCTTCCCTAATTTTTTGACTAAAATGAAAACAGATGGTTAAAAATTTAATAAAATTAGATGTGGATGGTTAAGATTTTGAGTTATTTTTCTGCTTATTATTGTGTAGTTACATATAAACTACTAAGAAAATTTTTTTTTTTTGGGTGCTCTCATATACTGGCCATGAAGTTACTTGCCAAACGTAATCTAAAAATATAATGATGTTATTGTTATATACACGACATGTACAAGGATTCGTAATGATTTTTGACAACCTCTTAATGATTTTTTTGTATAATAGAAATATAGATAATAGACTCCAAAATATTTTCCTCAAACTATGCACAACTTGGATTTAGAATCTTTTGGTGATTCAGAGAATCTAAAACATAGTTATTGTACTTGAATCTTTGAAGAAGTGACAAAATTTGGAAACAGCGTGTTCTTTTAATTGATCTGACAATTTTCTGGAAAATCTACAAGCATATATCCACACATACGTATGTACGTATGTATGTTTTAGCTTTAATATTTATAGATATATTCTGATATTTATTTCTAAATTGTTTATTATTCAGATTTCAATGATAAAGTCCTCTTGTAAATTGGCGCTTAAAGAATTAAATCATTGGATGATGCCAGAGAAGGTAATATTCTTAATTTGTCAAGGCAATCCTTGTCAAGAAAGACTGTTTGGTTTACTTGATTTAATGGGATGATATCATCTGTAATGCAAAGTTCTTGAATTTTTTTTCAGGCCAAGACTTCAATAGCAACGCATCCATCATCTGCAGAAGTTGTATCTGAACCTCTAGGGGTTGTATTGATCATTTCAACGTGGAACTATCCTTTTTGTATGTGAGAAACATATGAATCTAGCCTAATGTAAAAGGATATTTATTTCTAGATAAGCATTCATGAACTCTACTATTTTGCTTGTTGGATTTGGTGGTTGCACACACAGACATATTTCTTTATATTGTTACCATAACATCAATATTCACTGTCTCATTGGTTATTTGCCCTGTTGTTCTAATTTACTTGCTTCTCATATCTCAATTATATATTGGTTTTGAAATCAAAATCAGCATCATCACACATGACTTACAATAGTCATTGAATCTAAATGTTTTGATAGATGTCCGATATATTATAATTGTGCTTAAATTTAACCACTATTATCACTAATAGCATTTGACCACTTATCTAGTTTTTGTGATGTTATATTGTTTCATTGTTAGGCTATTACTATTATAATCTCTTACATAACCTCTCAATCATAGTTTGAAAGAAATTCAGCACAGTGAAATTCATGGAAGAATTAGGCCCTTTCCGTTTCTACTAGTATATATTTGATTTGATCCTTCCTTCTCAAGTCCCTTCCTTCTCAAATGAGAGATCATTGTAACCCAGAGCGAAAATACGCAACCTAAATATTTGGAAATTATCATAGGAATATTCTTATACTTAGCTTTTTGCTGGCAACCATGGATGAGATTAAACAATGTGTACTGTGAAAACATTAGGCAATTGCAAAGATGATAATGAACAATTTAGAATCAAAATATTATAATAGTGCCAAAATATACCAATTTGCCTTTGACAAGACTAGAGAACTACTCTATAATAATGTAAAATTTTTTTTGGGCCATAATACCCTTAATCCTATGTTTGGAGAGGCTTGGATTTGAAGTTGTATTGGATTTGGATAAGATATAATATAAAATTGTATTGAAATTTATTCAAATCCGCCCAAATCCAAATTCAAGGTCCGAAATTCTTGCTCCCAAACACAGCTTAAGTTTATTCTAGATGATGTGATTTTTTCACAAGTTTTTCTCTAAAGTAGATTTAGTCCTCTTTTTTTTTTTTTTTTTTTCAAATATCTAATTAAGATCAAGCCTAGGATCTACCACAGAAGCACAATAAGTAGAAATTGAAGAATCTATAAGCGAGGAGGTGGATCTACCACAACCACCATCAAAATAGTACATACCATCTTTCTCAAGCCCTCTACTGATCCTGTTTTTTGTTTGGAAATTTAGGCACGTATAATACTCAAGGTCTTAAATTTCAATTTCGACTCAAATTTTGAAGCTCTAAAAGTACGAAAATTTCGATTTTGATTTGAAAAAATAATGGAAACCAGTAGGAAAACATGGAATTCTTATATGAAGCTTTAGAAATGATTAATAAACATAATAATGTAAGTTTTAGGACTAATATATTACCAGAAAATACATCTATGCTGTGTATAAGGTGGAGAAGTTGTAATATAATATGTGCGTCAAACATATTTGTAAAATAATGTACATTAAACGTATTTAGTGAATCAGTTAATACAAATGAAATTCATAAATCATTTAAATATTATTTACTATACAAATAGTGGTAATTTAGAAATGAATGATTAAATAAAATGTTGTTGTAAGTTTATTTTTTCATATAATTTCAAAGGCACTTGTTATAATCATTTGTTTCGTCAAAATAAATTAAAAGATAAATTTCATTTTACTCCTAAATCCCTCATTTGAATTTTGAGGAAATTTTATTACATAGTTCAAATTTCGACAAGTTTCGCTAAAATTTCAAGATTTCGATAAATTTCGGATGATTTGTTGAGATTTTGACGGGAATTATGTAAGACGGAAATCAACGGCCATTTCAATTTCGAGGGTGATAGAAATCGACAGCCATTTTGATTTCGAGGGTGACGGAAATTAGAAATTTCGACAATTTCGTGGAAATTTAACACCATGATAATACATATGAAGAAGGAATAGAAGGAGACAAAAGGCTATTGGGATTGCTAGAAATCATGTAACCAAACCATTAGCAAGAGTAACCTTAGGTTGTAAAGTTGGGACTCCAAAGGAATAAATTGGACTACCTATTGCACATGACCAGGGGACTGGAATCAATAACAGAGGTACTACTTGTCATATGGAAGGAGGCACTAGAATCAAAAACCCAGGGAAAGGAGGATGAAGACTGAAGAGGCAACAAGCCCAAATGCACTTGAATGGGCCACAGTTGCACTAGATGCAGAAGACTAAGTTTAGAGTTATTTAACCATGCAGACAAGATTGTCATACTCCTCTTAAGACACGATAGATGATGTACTCCCTTGGAGTGGCTAGGTGCATTTGAAGTGTCAACTATAGAATCACTTCGGCAAAGGACTTCTTGGCCCCAGTTGGTTTCCCACAAAGAACCCAAAACAATTAACAGAATAACAGTAGGATTTTTCCTTGTCTTAATGTGTTCAAATATTAGAATTGCCATGCTGAACTACTTTTCCTGATACACTTCACCAAAGTTGCCATCCAAACCTCAATCTCATTCTCCAACACTTCCTTTACCACAGTTAGAGATTGTGCTAACCATGAATGAACTATCATAGGAAGAAGCTTGAGAAGAGGACTAGCATATGCTTCATTAGTGGATGGTATGGTTCATAGGCAAGAACGTACCAGTTGAAGCCCACAACTCAACTCAGACAAAAATGTGGCAGCCTTGAACCCTGTTCATTGCCTCTTTAATCATCTCAATGTTGGAACTAACTGATCAGCAAACGAATTCCTCGTACATGCATACCCTTGAGAGTGCTATTATACTCATTCCTTCTTGAGCCAATTGGAGAAACTTCTCATACAGGTCAAAAACACGGGTTTAATGTTTATCTTGTGAGAAGTTTTCATGAAGATCATCTCATACACTTCGGCTGTTCTATGAAACATCACATTCACATCAATTCATGGCTCTATACTATTCCATGATCGCACAGGAAGCATGATATTGTCTTTCATCCAATCTCCATAATGGCAGATACTTGGAATTCCCTTTTATGTTAACACACACTCGCCCTGCCTGAGACCACAACAAGCTGTTGGAAGATTCAACCAGTTTGATGGCTGTGATTTGCATGTTTACAGCATCAGCAGAAGCTTTCTTTATGGAGGCCATCTGAACAGCTCCCAATATACTACAATCATCCCAAATCAGTGCTAGGAATGAACAAAAAAATGTGGAATTTGGCAGCAGCACACACTATCATAAAACAGCACTCCAGAATTTCAATTGGCAGGCTACATAATTGAAGTTACAGTATTGTAAGAGGAACCACAAACATATATAGTGTCTCACCAATCCTTCCAAAGTTGGCTTTGCCCACATAGAATAGAGCAGAAGACTAATAACTGCAGGTCCGCAGGCTTAAACAGCAGTGTGCTCAATAGATAATCTAGAAGCAGATAGAAGCATAGGCAAGCATAACCAGGAGACCGCATAAACTCACAACATCGTAATAGTATCATCAATCAGCAACCTATTAGAGGAATAGTCAGAACAGCAACTGCAGTTTGCAAGAAATAGTATGTGACTGTCTTTACATCAGCAAACTGCCAGGAACCTGCACAACACCCACAATAGTTGCTCATGGCTGATAATAGAAGGATAGAAAACTTCAAACAACTCTCAAAAAAGAAAAAAAATATGTCTCTATTTTAAGACTTAAGAAGGGAGAGAAAGAAAGAGAGGAAGAGAAGTGGCTGCAACTAATTCAGATTAAACAGGTTAGAGAAATTCTGTGCTGTGATACCATGTTGTGAATCTGGATAAATTGAAGTTCTAAAGAAGAATATATAGCACTTGAGGTTAGAGAGAGAGAAGAGGAGAGAAGAAGAGATTAGATGAAGAAGCCCCAGTTAGCAGTACCCTGGAGGTTACTTACAGCTCCGAGTCTTTCCTTTTTTTACGTTAATAATAAAAGGGGATGAAGGAAAAAAATATCCCCTCTCAAAATACCTAATTACTAAAATAATATATCCCCTTCAGATGAAGTAACTTGAATAAACATGGAATTAAAACTTAAAAAACTCTTTATCACATTCCAAACGTTTAGATAGTTTGATTCCCTACACTAAAAAAAAATTGGCATGGAAAACTTTCACAAGGGTTAAAATGATTGATTTTTAAGTTATTCATAAATTAAAATTAATTATTGAAGGGTTGGGGGGGTTTCCTATTTTTGAGAACGATGGTTTGGAATCGGGATAATAAAATGTAGTGCAATGATGGTATTTTACCTACACCAGTGGATGTGATTTTTAGGAAGGACTTAGAAGCCCAAGATATAATAGATAAATTGGATTTAGAAATGTGTGGTGCTGTTGGAATTGAAGTGCGCTTTGATGGGGGTAAGTACCAGGCAAAGAAGGGTCAGAGCGAGCTTGCAAATTTAAAGTGTTTGGTGAATTATGATGGAAAGGGATTGAAAAGGGGTCTTCTTGGATAGTAGTACTTTTCAGTTATTTTTTTAAAAAAATTATTTGTTATTTTTTTTTTAAATTTTCATCTTTATTATTATTATTTTTTGTTTTGTCTGTGTTTTTTTTTATTTTTTCAGGTGGACCTATTGTCCCCTTAGGTTGTAACTTCTCTTTCTCAATCTAATCTACCTTCTTTTATTATCAAAAAAAATATTTTTTATTGAATTTCATTTGATGCACAGTCAACTTACAATAAAATTGCTTGAATCCTGAACATATTCTTCTAATGTTATATATGTTCTTTAGGAAATTTAATAATTATAAAATCACCATTAATCAATTTATTTTTTTCCTGTTAAAGTGTCAATTTAATTCTCCTTACTAAAAGGATTTTGTACGCTGAGTTAGTCATTTATATTATTTTAATTTGGAAGTGTTGGCTTTATGATCCAATACCCTTTCCAAATCCTATTCTACTGTGGAAATTCAAACTTCTATCTCTAAATTTAACTAAAAGGATTTTGCACATTGAGTCAGTTATTCATTTTCTTTTAATTTGGAAGTGTTGGCTTTACTATCCAATATGCTTTCCAAATCCTATTCTACTGTGGAAATTCAAACTTCTATCTCTAAATTGAGATGATAACTAATAGCTCAAAGCCCCAAAATCTATCTATTTAATATTCGTTTATTCAATTTTTCTTAATATTTACTTACCTTCCGTTTGGGAGCTTGGAATTTGGACTTTGGATATAGATTTTTGGGGACTTGGATGAAATTCAATAAAATTTTATATTACATCCACACAAATCCAAATCCGCACAAATCCAAATCCAAGACCTAAAATCCAAGCTCCCCAAAACCCAGGGTTAATGTATTTCACTTATTGTTAATTTTTCAAACATCAAAACTCTGATCACGTGATGGTGAACTATGGTAATGTTGTAGTACTGATGGTGTCTGTATGGGTCATCTGAGTTCGGATAGAAAGTGAGTAGTTTGATTATTCTGATGTTAATTGATGGGCTTCAAGTTCCATTAAAACTCCATCTTTTAAAAAAAAAATTTATTTATGGATGTCTTTCACTAAAATAATGGCTTGAGTTACATTTATGTTCTTACTTATGTTATTAAGTGTCAATCTTGGCCTCTTAATTGTTTATTGATTTCTTATTTCAAATATTATATATGCAAAACATATACAAGCTTAGTATCCCTTAAAAAATTATGGTACGAATGCTGCACAATAATGGGCTGCATTTTATTTTGTGACTCAACATCTTGTTATTATATTTCAAGTAAAAAATTGTAACAAAATTTTAATTTGTGTTTGTCAAATAGTCAATATTTGAATCCCATGAGTAGTAGTCATAGTTTCTCACTGAATTATATTTGTGCCAAGCCATAAACCATCAGCAAATAGTGTATGTTCATGCTTTAAATTAATTGATTCAAGTTCTCATATAGATGTTATAGCTAGTGTGTTGTCAATTTTAGATCATTTTCTAAGGATTTTTCTTGAATTACATATGTTGTATCTTATCTGTTATCAAATTCATATTTCTTTTATAGCTCTTTTAAATTGAATTACATATGTTGCATCTATTTTGTAGCGTTATCTCTTGAGCCAGTTATTGGAGCTATTGCTGCCGGTAATGCTGTGGTACTAAAACCATCAGAAATTGCTCCAGTGACATCTTCATTGCTTGCGAAATTGCTAGAGGAATATCTGGACAACTCTGTTGTAAAAGTTATAGAGGGGGCTGTTGTTGAAACAGCTGCATTGTTGGAGCAGAAATGGGATAAGATATTCTACACAGGTTTTAGCTTTTGTCCCTTTAGTTATTTGTTATAATGCAATTTTTAATATAATATTGTGCTATGTTGTAGGTAGTTTTGTTATTATTGGGATGTAGTACACAGTGGAAGGTAGATTCCATTATTTTAATTATTTAATTGTGGGCACTTTTTTCAAATATCCATAGCTTCAAGGCAAATGAATCCACAAAGGATCAGTCTATAGCTATGATTATAACTTAAAAATATTTTTTAAGTACCTCTGTGCATGCATGCTTTTCTCTGTGTTCTTATTTTCATGTTAGTTCTTTAACTCAAAAGCCAAATTTTAGTAAAATTTGCAGTTCAATACCAAGTGTGAGACTTACTCGATCAACTCTACTAGTTATTAGCTCAAGTCCACCATTCTTGAACTGTGAAATTCTTAATTTAGCTGAAGCTGACCATATTACTTCTTAAATAATTTCGATCTAAAATTTAAAAAGAAACTGTTGCTAAATTTCTCTGGTTTTGCTAAAATTTCACCATATTTCATTGTATTTTTTGGTGCTGTAGACATTTGAGCATACTTCAACATATTTTTAAAAATCTCAACATTGTGTAGTTTGATTCCATGGAATATATATATTTATGAAATTGTAAGAAGGTGGGCCTTAGATCAATGGTAAGGTTGCTTCTTTGTGACCGGTTGGTCATGAGTTCAAGTTCAAGGGAACAGCCTCTCTGCATAAAAGTAGGGTGAAGGCTGCGTACACTGTGACGACCCTCCCCTATCCTTGTGAAGCGGGGAGCCTTGTGGCCTGGGGACATCCCTTTTTTATATAATTTTAATTGTAGTGTTGTTATTATTGTTTGTCATAGGGAGTGCCAGAGTTGGACGTATTGTGATGGCTGCCGCTGCAAAACACCTTACACCTGTTGTTCTTGAACTTGGGGGAAAGTGTCCAGTAGTCGTGGACTCAGATGTCGACTTACAAGTAATTTTATTCCCAAATAAACTTGATTCATGCTTCCTCCATTTTACTCTTGGCTGATAATTTGTCCATAGCATTTATCTGGTTGCTTCTTGTATTGTCCAATGGATATTTCTCACTGTGATGTTAGATCACTGTAAGGAGGATAATAGTTGGGAAGTGGGGATCCAATAATGGACAAGCTTGCATTGCTCCAGATTATATTATTACTCAGAAAGATTTTGTTCCAAAGTTGGTAAGATTGCTTCATTATAATTCACACACTGTCTTTTGGTAGGTTTCTTTTTCTTGAGGCATGTTTGTTCAATAGATAGATGCTCTAAAATATGGATTGGATGAACTCTTCGGAAAGGATCATATGGAATCGAAAGACCTGTCTCGCATTGTGAACTCATATCACTTCACCCGCTTGATAAATATCTTAGACGAGGATAAGGTCTGTGATAAGGTTGTCCTTGGAGGCCAAAGAGATGAGAACCAACTGTGAGTTTGATTGTTCTTCATTATTTTCAAATTGGTAGCTAAATGAAGACAAGTTAGATGAAGCACCATTAACTGCTTTACCATTCATTGCAGGAAGATTGCTCCGACCATCCTGTTAAATGCCCCTGATGATTCTCTTATAATGAAGGAGGAAATATTTGGGCCATTACTTCCCATTGTAACTGTGAGAACTAAGACCATCTTTAAAGTGCAATTATTTTTTCCCTAAGGGTGTGTTACAGATAATAGTTTTTATACCTTTGGCACAGTAGAAAATCAATTGACGACACAAAAATTTTTAGCACAAGCCTCCCAATTTAGTAAAGTTCATTTTTCTAAGGGCATGTGCATTTTAATTTTGCAATTGGAAGGCATTCGTATCTATTCTTATGCCTCCCTCGCAAAATCGCCTATAGATTCTTGTTAGGGATGGATCCCTTTGATCAGTTTGAATTCATTCTGGTGGCCATTGACTACTTTACGAAGTGGGACAAAGCAGCCTCTTATGCCAATGTGACTTTTCTAACACCAAATTCTAATGGCAAACCTGAAAACGGCTATCCCATTCGAGACATCTCGAATTTGAAGTTTCGTATCTTCTCTCTCCTTCACCTAGAGTGCTTTCTTGAAGGTGCTTTTGGAATTGTGTTGGTTTCTATTGTTGTATTGGAAGGCATCCATATTTATGCTTGTTCTAATTTCTTAAAAAAAAAAAAAAAAAGCTAAAAGATGGTTGTAAAGTGTTTTTGAAACCTGCTTTTACATTTTGGGAACCAAAATGATTGCTAAATATGTTTCACAAGTTTTTTAGGATTTTGAAAAATAGAAACAAAAATAGTAACAACACAAGCCAACGCATTTCAAAATGTGCTTCTTAGGTTTTTGTAATTTGTTCCTTGGAAACTCTTCTTTCCCTTCAATGGCTATGATGGCAAACTACTCACTTATAAAGAAAATGCTAGTTGTTAGAGAACAAATTTGTTTATTAGATTTTAAATACAACAAATTTGTTTGTTGAAAACTAGTCACTGGATTGAAATTTTTAGTTTCTTTTTTGTTTTGTGATAGGTTGAAAATTTAAAGGATAGCTTTGATGTGATAAACTCAAAACCGAAACCATTGGCTGCATATCTCTTTACTATTGACAAGCAGCTAAAGAAGGATTTTGTGGAAAGCATTTCTGCGGGAGGAATGCTTATTAATGATACCATTCTACATGTAATTCTCTTCACCTCAATGCTCATATTATGCAGCTGTTTTTGCCTATACCATTATATGTTGCATTTTTATTTATAAATAAGAAATTGAGCAGTTTCTTGCTTCAATATCTTGTGGCATAAATTCTAACCACTGCAAATAGGATTTGTAATATTATAACTTGTGTGATATATAATCATATGTGATTGTGCCTGTGAAAATGACATGATGTTGGTTATTTGTTCTCATATTGAGTTCCACTATAATGCATTTTTGATGGGGAGAGTCAAAATATGATAAGATCTCATCATATTCCCCCTGTATTGTGTAACACTCAGGTTCATGTTTGTATAGCTCATTTTTAAGTTTTAACGCCTGCCCTATCCCTGCATTTGAGATTTTTGGTTCATTTGATGTTATGAGCCATCTTGATCATGTGTGATACTCTTGTTGTGCATCTTGAAGGACTTTTTGTACCAATCCACTTCTTGGGAAAGGCCAAAAATGGGGGAGTGTACACCCAACAAAGTTATAAAGAAACCCACCTGATGTAGGACAGCAACAGAAATTAGATATAGAGAATAACTGTAAAATAACTTGGTCCTAGCTATCAAATAAACATCTAAAGTTCTCCATTGGTGGTTCTCCATCACCACCACAAGCTAGACATAAGGTATCATTTTCTACTTGGCCTAGCCTGTGTGGAGCTCACAACAGTCATACCGGAGCAGTTTATGATGGTTTTTCAAAATGAATGCAGCCTGTAGTTTTAACAAACCCCATTCGATTGGCATATACAGGCTTGCATATTTGCATTTTAGAGTACAATGCATGGATTTGTATTTTGTGTGAACAATTTTCTAATACTCACACATGATTATCTTTTATAACTATTAGTCTTCTAATGAATTGTTATGAAACGGTGCAGGTTACTGTTCCCACCTTACCTTTTGGAGGAGTGGGTGAGAGTGGAATGGGTTCATACCATGGTAAATTTTCTTTTGCTAGTTTTAGCCACAAAAAGGCTGTTATGTACCGTAGTTTTGATGGAGATACATCGATGAGGTACCCACCTTACACATCTCGACAGCTGAGACTGCTAAGGGCCCTTGTGAATGGCAACATATTTGACATAATTCTTGCTTTAATTGGAAGGTCTAAGGATTGAAAAGTGTAGTTAATGTGAAGAAAGTGTTGTGTTGTTTCTGCCATCTACTTGGTTTACTCGCCCTTGTACTTACTCTTACTATGATCATAGCGAGAAGGCAATAAGGCAAGAAGGCTTTGAGAAGGAAAAATTATGTGTCTTCTGCAGAGGAAAGTATCATATATATAAATATATGTATATGTATATATATTAAGTATTCTTAGGTTTTTTCAATCTCAAATCCCTCAATTCATAACATGTTATTATCATGAGTTGCTTAAGCATTGTTCAAGAATGAATTCTTGACTAATTTCTTTTAGGTAAGCTCCCTTTGAGGAGGTATGATATAATTTTCGTTCTTTGTAGTTACTATGCTTATGCTTAGTATTAATTTAACTAGTGTTTTATAGTTAAAACATGCTATTGGATATTAAAATAATAATATTTCTAGTACTTACTCTTTCATACTTGTCCTTTCATATTATCTTGAAATTGTAAGCCTCCATTTGCATCAAAGTTTTTGTTAAGAGAAGGTGAAGAAAGAAAACATAATAATTTTTTATTATTTTCTCTACATCAAATACTAATAAAATAAAATTTATTCTGATATCTTAAAAAAAATTAAGGAAAAGGAGATATTAATGGTGTATAAAATCAAAATTTTATTCATTAGTTTTGTATACATTTTATTTTTTCTTAATCAAATTTAGAAAAGTGAATTTATTCATATATTTTTCCCTTAAAATCAAAATTTTATTCATTAGTTTTTTATACGTTTTATTTTTTCTTATACTTTCCTTGATAATCAAATTTTAAAAAGTGATTTTTTCATATTTTTCTTTCCTTTTCCTAATGATTTCCAAGTTCAAAAGGGCCAATATGTAGGAATGAAACATGTTTTTCCTAATGAGAACATCTTATTTGGAATGGTAATAAATTTGTTCCTAAATGATAAATTTTGTTGTTAGAGTTTTGATTTAGGGATAATAATGAGTTTTTTTTTTTCCCTTTTTTGATTTTTTTATATTAAAATATTAAATAATTGTTGTCGGCTAGATGATCCAACGAGTTTTGCATGATAGACGAGAGAGACAAAAGGTTATTGAACAAAACTCATTGACCATCTAGCGAGTTTTGCACGTGGAAGAGAGAGAGAGAGAGAGACAAAAGGTGATTGGACATTCCTATCTTAGAAAAATAGAAATAAAAATAATAATAATTACACTAATGACAATTGCTATTATGAAAATAATGAAAAAAAATCATAGAACAAAAACAGCAAAAAATAAAAAATAATAGTTTTTATTATGAAAATAATAAAACTACTAGTAATTACAACAATAATAATAACAACTAATAATAATATTTATTTCTATCAAAATAATAATAACAACAATAAAAATAATACTACAACTAATAAAAATCACTATTCTAATTTTTTTTAAAATAAAAATAACTATTTTTCATTGCGTTATAGAATCAATTGAAAAATATCAAATATTGGGAAAGAAAAATTGAAATTGAATTCCTACAATAGTTGCACATGGGGTCGGAATATTAATAGTTATAAAAAATATATTATTTTTTAATTACTTCATAATAATGACATATTGTCACAAATAAAATTTTTTGAAATTTTTTATCGTTTCCTTTCATTTTGTTTAATACAAATATCATTAAACTTAAAGTGTATAATTAGTATAAAATAAATGAAAAATAACATCTTAGTTTTAATTAGTATAAAACTGGCTCATTGGAGATTCAAATATTATTAGTTATGAAAAAATATGTCATTTTTCGTATCAAGAACAAAAAAAAAAAAATAAAAAAAAAATAATATTATTATTATTATAAAAAAGGCTTCAATTATTATTGGTAAATATTAATTATTTACTAACCTTAAAAAATATTAATTATTTACTATTAATAATTGCTTGCTAGCTGTTTTGATTAGTTGGGAATTTTTAATTACTTGGAGAAGTGGAATAACTTGAGAGTTTTTTCTCGTTTTAACTTTTTTTCAAAAAATATATATTAAATAATACCCTATTTTGGGAAGTATTTCCCAGAATAACTTTGACATAATCTCGTTACTTGAAGTAGCGAGATTTCCCATGTATGCTGCCATGCATTTGTGCCAGATCGGGCATGACATTTAAATCTCGCTACTCCGAATAGTAAGATTTTCTGTGCACCTATTGAATAGGTTTTCCTTTTATTGTTTATTAATAATTAATTAAATTGGGAAATCTTCAGTTATTAATTTAAATTTTGACATATAATAAATTACAGTTCGCAATTTAGTTAAAAATATTTTTTTATCAAAAATTAATATAACAGTCATACACTATAAATATACACTAATTATATTTAATTAAATTGGGAGATCTTCTATTATTTTTTTGAGAAGGAAATATTTAAATATTAATTAAAAATAATTAGTATTTAAATAATTTAACATGTTCCAAACAGAGCTTCTGCTTCTTCTGTTGCCGCTATCTCTTGCACAAAGAGAGTCTAAGGTTTGTTGCCCAAGAAGTTGCTGCTACTGCTACCGTTGTCAGCATAAATATTTATGGAAGCGTAACGCTTCTTTTATTCTCTTTTGGTTCTCTTTTTGTTCTCATATTTTCTTTTAACATTATTAATTTGTTTTTCTCTGACAATGAGTTTTAGGGATCATGTTCCCTTTGATGGAGTTAGGATTTTAATTTTCGCATTTCTGACATTTCCTATTTTTGGTTTATTCCTCTATTATCCTCTCTCTCTCTCTCTCTCTCTCTCTCTCTCTCTCTCTCTCTCTCTCTCTCTCTCTCTCTCTCTCTCTCTCTCCGTTCCACCATTTTCCCTATAAATTCTAATGTCATTTTCACTTTGCTGATATGAGTGTTTCAATTTTATTTTGTTAAGGGTTAACCGTCCTTTTATAAATTGCAGAGAAAATTGAAATAATGAAGAGTAGAAAATAAAATATTGATTATTTTCATATGTAAAATACCGAAGCAAAGTTTCTAATTTTCCTAGATTTAAAAACCTGCAAAGAGAAACCAATTTATTAAAATATTAATCCATTTTTGTTGCAAAATTAATCTTCTTGGTAACTAGGCAAAACATATATCAACTAATCCTCTAGAGTTATTTTTTATTTGGAGTTTGGTGTAATTGAGAAATTGTCCTTCTCTCCTACACTGTCTCTTTCTTGCTATCGTGAAACCATTCAAATTTAGTTAGCTTTGAAAAGGGAAACTCATGAGAATCTGTCTATTAATTTGGATTGTTAAAAGATTGGGATGATGGTTGAAACTGAAAGATTGGGATAATTGCTGCTTCATGTCACTATTTATTCTCTCTCTCCATGTCTCAACTAATATATTACTCATTAGTCATTACTATAATTCATTTTGTTCCTTAGAAGCAGTCAGGTTGTGGGATGGCCGCCTATAAAGGCTTATAGGATGAACAACTTGGCTAACCAGGCAAAGACTCTGACCTCTGAAGAAGATGAGACATGCGAGGATGATAAATTGAAGGATACTTTAAAGAAAAAAGTGTACAATGGTAGCAATAAGAACAATACTGCTGCTATGGAAAAAGGACATCTTGGGTTTGTTAAGGTTAACATGGATGGATTGTGAATAGGGAGGAAAGTGGATCTAAATGCTCACGCTTGCTATGAGACTTTAGCCCAAGCATAGGAGGACATGTTTTGTTAATCCAACCATGGGCATCACTTCCATTCGCGAGTGTATTCTCTATTTTCTATATTTTTTTATCAGTAATGCGTAATTTACTTATTTTCTATCAATTCGATCTTAAAATTTTTGATGTGCGACTATAGTTAAATCATTGTTGCACCTCAATCTAACGACTAGCTTTTAGAACCAACTAATTTAAGAGTGCATAAACATTTTGACCTCAAAGTCAAATTAGTAGGATTAGGACAGTAATGGATTGCATTGATAATTCTGTTCTAGCTTAAAAATGTAATTATAATTGTGTAACTACGTTCAAGTGGAGGGAGTGAGCAAGCAAGAATGGCCTCCAAGCTTTAAAATGGATCATCCGAATTTGTGCTCACTTATGAAGATAAGGAGGCGGATTGGATGCTCGTAGGAGATGTTCCTTGGGAGTATGCACCTTTCATTTCGTTCTATATGATTATACTAGTGTAGTATATATATATACTTATGTAAATATGTTTGTGTGAATATGTCTTTGTGTGTATATATGCACATATTTATGTATAATGTTTATATATACACTACTAAGCCCCAAATGGAATGATGTCAAATGACAAGGCTAGCCCTATGGAAGACTAGCTGGTTTATTTCGAGCAACATTTTTAGGTTTAGGAGTAGTAGTTGCACTACTAGTAACCTAATATTAAACATTTTGGACCATGCTTTTAAGGTCTGTTTCATTCAAGTTCCTATGTACCCTGGGCAGTGCATATCAAATAGAACATCATAAGAAAAGACAATATTGTAGTTGAAAATTGAGAGATGGGGTTAGCAAGTATCAGTTCGTCCAGGTTTTGAACATTCAGCTGGATCAAATTATAAAGTTGTTTCTGCTTATCGAAGTCCTTTTTTTACACTTGTTACGTACACTATTTCATAGGATTAATTTGAAATTGATACGTGATCATAAATTTTTTTAATAATGTTTTATATGTGTAGGCATGTTGCCTAAAAAAGATAGCTGTCTGGTTTGAAATTTGACTTCGTTTGGTATTTAAAGAGGGGGGGGGGGGGAGATACAGGGTTCCAATTTCAGGAACAAAGTTTAGCCCTCTAATTATTGTCAACCTTCATGCATGCAGTTCCACTAATATGCTATGCTCATTTGACAGCAATTTTCATTGACAATTCATATAGTTTGACGTCAATTTTTTTTTCTTTTGTGGTAAGTATGTTGTTCTTGGCCTACTTTAAAGGCATAAATTGTTTTCACATAAACCATGGTATATGTCTAATGAGTTTGTGTATATTTATAACGTATGATTGTTATATTGAGTTCTTTAGTTGTTGTTGACTCAATATTCTTTAATATAGATAATAGTAATCTGAGTATTGGAAGTCAAAAGAAAATATTTGTCCAACACACTCGATATCAGTATGTTCACAACGTTACATTTACCAGTTTCATACACATCCAACCTATCAAATTACTGTAAAAATTTCGACAGGGTCCCCTTTAAAAATTTAGCATTTCCATCCACGCACTTGTTCACAACGTACATTCACCAGTTAATGACATGTTGAACTTGTAAGTGTAGTTAGGATTTAAGTCAATCTATGATTATCTTTTTATTTTTTTTCTATTTTTACCCAACAAACAACCCAAACACTGCCTTTTTTTTTATTATTATTATATATATATATATTCTGAAAAATTCCTACAAGAGTATAATTTTCGAAAAAAAAAAGTAGCAATTTCAGCAACAATAATTAAAATTCATAACTATTCCCTGAAAATTAATGAAAAAGGTTGCTCACTTTCATAACAATTAATTGAAATTTTAAACAATTTCAGAATAAGCAAAAATGTACAGAAGTTCATGGCAGGAAAGGGTTTATGCTTAATAATAATAAATATTAATATTAAATTCATAACAACATGAAAGGGTTCATGGCAGGAACAGGTTCATAAACAGAAATTAATGTTATAATTTCATAACATTACAAACATAATTATAAATACAAATTTTCATACTTAATAATAATAACTGAAATATATTTTGAATCTGTTATTTTGAATAATCCTCACCTCCATTCAAAATGTTATAATTTTATAACATTATAAACATAATTATAAATAAAAATTTTCATACTTAATAATAATAACTGAAATACATAACTAAAAAGAAAGACACATGAAATACATGGCAAGAAAATCAATATAAAATTCAAGGAAATAAAAAATAAAATCAGAATAATCCTAACCTCAGTGTTGGGAGTTTTCAGCAAATGCTTTCAATCAACAACAAAATAATTAAAACTTCATTCAAAATAACAGATTCAACGAAAAAAAAAAAAAATTGAGTAGCAAAGGGTTATGTAGGAATCACGTACCTCATCTCCTCCTTTTATGCCTTCTCTCTAATGTTCGACGAGCAACGGGCAATCTCCAACGGTCACCTACTCTGCTCTCCTACAATATCATCCAGCAGCTCTGCAAAGTGAAGTCTCCTCTACGCAAAGTGCTGCTCCTCTCTTCCTGGTTCGTCTGCGAGCACAGACAATGAAGAAATTTAATTTCAAAGCAAATCTTGCTGGTTCAACCAGCAAGATTTGCCACGCGTCCAACACCGGGTGGTTAAGTATTTAATGTTCCCAACAAAATCTCACTGGATGAACCAGCGAGATTTGCTACGCGTCCATTGGACTAAAGCTCATCCAAAGTAAATCTCGCTACTTGGGGTAGCGAGATTTGCCACACGTTCGCTGCACCATCCTTTGTCCAAAGTAAATCTCACTACTCCAAGTAGCGAGATTACGTCAGGGTCATTCTAGGAAATACTTCTCAGGATAAGGTCTTATTTAATATATATTTTAAAAAAAAAAAGTTAAAACAGGAAAAAACTCAATAACTTGAAGTGAAGGGGTGTCAGTGTAGGTAGCTAGGTGATCATGTGATTTACCCTTAGACCATCAGTTGCAGGCGCTAGCTACCTACGCTGACACTCCTTTGAGAACAAAATAAAAAAAGTATATGGTACAATCGGATAAACTAGATATGCAAGAAACATAACAAAAGAGAAGAAGAAGAAGCAGAGGTGGAAGAAAGATTTTCTGGTGATTAGACGAGAGAGCTTGGTAGACAGACGCACTTTTGAAGAGTTTTTTTTTCGGTTTATTATTTTATAATAATATATTAAATAATACTTTGTTCAAAAAAATTATTTCTAGAATGATGCGCACGTAATCTCGCTACTTGGTGCAATGAGATTTGTCACGCATCAGGACTAGTTTATTTTCTAAGCAAATCTCGCTGAACCAAATAGCGAGATTTGCTTGCCACACGTCACTCAATTGAGCAACATTTAAATGTCGTTGCTTGGTCCAACGAAATTTACTATGCATTCATTTTTTTTTATGAATAATCTTAAGTATTCCATTTTCAAAAATCTTTTTAACTGCAATTCGTAACACGGACTGTTTCAATTTTTTGTGTTCTCCTTTTTTATTAATAATAATAATGAGGACAACGTCTTGCCATACTAGAAAATATCCCAATTGATGAAATATGCAGATGACTTGCCACACTAGAAAATAGCATAATTGATGAAATCTGCGGTCCTTGTCTTCTGCGATTTACCACATATGATAGCTTGAAAGGCAAGCTTTTATGACAGTACTGAACTTAACACTGAGGTTACAATTGGAAGGGCTATTGGGATGTCAATCTTAAAAGTGTAGGTGACAAAATATTTGATTTGTTTTTTACTGTTGTAGTGTTGTATCTTCCAAGGACACTTTTGGAAGTTTAAAATGTTGGTGTTGATTCAGATATTAAAACGTAGCCAACACACCCTAATATATATTGAACATGTATAAAAATTGTATTAGTTTATTTTTATTTATGAACACGACCGAGGCACTTTTGATACGACAAGGACACCTCCATGACACTTATTGTACCAAAACAATATACTTATGTTTCCTTTAATTCTATTAATTATAAAAAAAAAAATAGGGATAGGTCAAGAGATCGAGAATGAGATTCTTTGACATTGAAGTGGTTGGACTTTAGAATCCTAACATTACTACACAAGCCTCGTAGAACATGTTAGACCTCCTAGCCCACAAAATTCCCCTCTCTCTATAAGGTCATCACGATTTTGTCACTCTTCATTAAAAAATATTTATTTTAATAAATTTGTTGACTAGTGACTCTCATTGCCCATATTCAGCCATACACTTTGAGTTTTTTATTTGTTGTTAAACCAATATTTTATAATATGAATAATATCAAGTAAGTATTGGAGCTCAAAATTTGATATATATATATCCACCTTACAACTTACAAGCTCATGTTCTGGTTAGTTAATTCTTAAAATATAATTAATTTATCATCAATGTACAAAAATTAAATTATAAATTTTTTATTGGTTGTTACAAAACTTAAATTATAATTTTTATTTGTTGTTGAACCAATATTCTATAATATGAATAATATCATTTAGCGTGGTGTGGGGGTCCAATTATATAAAGAATCATTACTGTAAAAATTTCGGTAGAGTCTCCTTTTAAAAAATGATCATATCTCATCCATCCACATGCTCAAAGAAAATATTTTTCCTAAACAATCTATACCAATATGTTCACAAATTTTATTCACAACTTTCATACACATTCAAAGTATCAAATTAATATAAAAATTTAGGCAGAGTCTCCTTTTAAAAAATGACCTTATCTCATCCATGCACCTATTTAAAGATAACATTTTTCCTAAACAATCGATACCAGTATTGTTGACTTTTTGAGTCTAATCCCTATTTTAATGCTGACAAAGCACATGTTTCTTATGTATGTATTTAGCATGTGAACAGGTCCATTAATTTAACACACATATAGGGAAACAGCGATGGAAGCTTGCAGGACTTAAAGACTATACGATCAAGCTTTCAATGAAGTCTGAAGAGCAAAAGAAGAAAGAAAAAGATGAAGACATTTATGTTTTATTTGTAATTGCATTTAATTTTATATCTTTGGTCTGTAATAACGCATGCATCTGCATGGTGTGTTTGAATGCTCAGAACGACCGTAGATAGACCCTAAGGACCAGCACATCTCACCAAAAACTCTTTTCTAAATAGATCAAAATTATACAAAGTTTTTGAAATAGCTTTAGGGTCAAAATCGGGACTAGAATGAAGTTTATGAAAACTTACTGACACCGGATTTTTTCGGTGTCTTCGAAAGGACCTAGAAATGACCTTAAGACACTCACTTATGCATACCCATACTTGGTCATTTGAAATTTGGTGATCGTTGGCTCAAATAGGACCGAAATGCACAAGTTTTGCACTTTCGGTCAACCGACCCTCATGGTTCATTTGTAGCCCGGTCGACCGAACCTAGGTCCAGGTCAACGGTTGACCATGTCCCGGTCGACCGAACTCTTGTAGTTCAAATGGCCCCGGTCGACCGAACCTCCTAGGAAGTCAACATTTTGACCACTTGGTCGACCGAGCTAAAATTGCATATCAACTACCTGATCGACCGAGGGTCCTCGGGAGACGCCCCAACAACCTGGTCGACTAAACTTGTTAGTTCAAAATGTCCCGGTCGATCGTACCTCGTTGTTTTGAAAAATCCCCTCTTCCGGTCGACCAACCAATTAGTTCATTTTCACCCTGGTCGATCGAACCGCACTAATTTAGAAAAATCGCCCTTCTTGGTCGACCGACCCTGAAGTTCAATATTGGCTCGGTCGACCGAGCCATATGAACTTCAGTCGACCGAAAGTATTTCTGGTCGACCGGTGCTCTCGAGTTGGTCCGCATTCTTACCGCGGTTAACTTTTTAAAACGAGGTTAATTTTAATTTAATGTCATTAAACTTTTTCTAAAATGACCTCTGTGTCCCCAACGGTCATATTTTCTACAAACTCTATAAATACCCCCTCATTACTCCAAATTAGTAACTTTGATTAACATAAATCTTCTCTCTAATCCTTGGTTAATCAAAGTTCCCCCAAAATACCTTTTATTGTTTAATCATTCTTTTGGGGCAAAATATTTTGAGAAAATCTCTCTAACTCTCTCTCTCACTTGTTTTATCTCAAAATCATTTTTTAAAGAGAGTATTTTATTGTGGGCATTTTATTTGTATGCATATACTCTTGTTCTTTATTTGTGAAAATCTTTTTGAGTATATCTTAGGTTTTTCTCCTGGTCATTTCTTTGGTAAATATTTTTGGGAGAAAAATTATTTGTTGCACAAATACCCTTGAGCTTAAAACTCCGAGTTTCTCCAAACATTATTTATTTGCAAAATCTTTATAGGAGAACATAATACTCATACTTTCATACATATATTTGTACACTAATTATTTAGAAACACACCCTTACTCCCCTGAGCATTATTTCACATCATTGGAGTGTGTATTTGTATGAGCTTAGTGTGTGCATCTCTGCTTGTATTTTAGAAGCATATTTTCATGTACAAAAATGATTTTCATGTAATGGTTCGGTTCAGCCCATTAATTGAACTGGGGAGTCTCAGCCCCGCAAGTGAGACAGGTTCGGTTCAGCCCAGAATTGAACTGGGGAGTCTCAGCCCCACAAGTGAGACCAGTTCGATTCAGCCTGGAATTGAACTGGGAAGTCTCAACCCCGCAAGTGAGACTAGTTTGGCTCAGCCTAATAATTGAGCTGGGGTTTTTCCTCGCCCCGTACGGAGAGGATGTAAAAGGCTTTTGCTCTACCCGGTTAAGTGAGCAGGTATAGTGGAATCCTTGGGGGTAAGCCCAAGGCGGGGATGTAGGCTGGTTTTGGCCGAACCTTGATAACAAATTGTGTGTCTCTCTCTCCCTATCTCATTTAAATTACTGCACTTTAAATTCAGTATGTGTATGCCTATTTGTTTACTATTATATTCAGTTGCATGCACACATTTACATTGAATGAGATACACGTGTATGCTTAAACCAATAGCGTAATCATTTTACATACACGCGTTCAATGTTAAATAGGATGTGATATATGGTGAATCGGCATAATGTTTTAAATTAACCGAAAAGTTTTAAATGCCCAATTCACCCCCCCCCCTCTTGGGATCACACCAATTCTAACAATTGGTATCAGAGCCAAGTTACAAAAGGCTTAACGGCTTATGCTAAAGATTGCAATGGCTCAACTTTTTGGTGTATCCCTGTTTTGAGGGTCATTGCCTTGCAAATCCTCCACTGGTTTTATTGCGTAAATTTTATCATGTGATTATTGAAAATGCTTTTGTAAAATCAAAGGATTGGAGGATTTGGAAAGTGCTTGTCATGTTTATCATATCCCATTGAAAATGTTATCAAACTGCAAATTTCCCAAAATTTGAAAATAAATTGAATTTGCATGACTTGTGTTTCAATGCATATCATTTGAGTGTCATGCATATTTTTTTTTGTGCCTCAGTCACTAATGCTTTTGTAAGTTTATTTTCTTAAGTGCTAAGGTCCGTTGGGAAACATAAGAGGTATAAGAAACTGAAAAAGACATGAACACCACTCCAAGCTTAAACGATTAAGAAGGAGTAAAACTTAAAGGTATATCTATTCTCCTTCTAATATATTGAATAATTCATTCTATGATTCACATGGTATATCTTGTGTTTTATTTGTTTGTTGTTGTGAATCATATGATATTTGTGTTAATTTCATGTCATGATATGTATGATATATCTTGTGTTAAATCTTTGTATGAATCATGATAAATGTTTTATGATAATTGCATGATGTCTTATGAGGTACCTCTCGAAGAAATTTTTTTATATACTCATAAGAATTTAGAAATTGTTATACATGGGGTTAGAATACTTTAAATGCCCAAATAGTGTATATTGCTTAAAATTCAAAACCTTAATATACACCATTACCATTCTGAGAACCCTAAGGAAATCTAGCCTATATTGAGTTTTAGTGATCACATCCAATCTGAGCTTAATATATATACATATAATTATGATTGGTTAATATGTGATAATACTGACTAGTGTATGCTTATATAGACCTATTAATCCTTAATTCAAATGTCATAAGCATGTTTAAATAAAATCTCATTTAAATGGACAAATTGTTTTTAAAATGTCATTATATTCGTAATGCTGTATATAACATATATGTGTGTTTTAATATGAAAAATCTTAAATATAGCATGTTTTGTCCATCACATAGTATTGAGTTTTAGGAAATTGATTTTATACTATGTAATGTATGATCCTAAACTCATAATTGAGCTTAAATGATAAATAATTTTGCAATAATGAATTAAACTTAAGGAATTTATAAGCTCGTCCTCATATTTGAAAATGTTTGTTGTGCCAAATACAATTAATTGAACATATAATTCTTTGGCTATATAATTGAGGGGGAGCAGCATGTTTTTCAAAATTCATCCAATATACATTTCTTTTGTATTGTGCTTATCATATACATTGGATGCTTTATATGAGCCGAATGCAAATATCCATATGTGCTACATGAATATACTCTCTGATTGGTGGATATTATTTTAAATTTGATCTGATGTGAGCTAAATGCCTATGTCCATTCTTATTTAAATGACTATATTCTCTCATGAATGGATAATTTGTTTTAAATAAATGCATATATCCATCTTTTGATTTAAGTTCAATTATATTTGATGGATAACTTATTTGTACTGAATGCAACTATCCATTACTTGCCTAATGATTATATCTTCGTATAGATAATTTATATTTTTTTTATATATTGATTGAATTACCTGATTGCATGCTTAGTCTAGAATGCCTCCTACATGGCGAATGCAGTTGATGAGAATTGCATGTTGGTAGTTGAAATAGGTTCTCGCATGCTTAAATTGGACTATTATTTATTGATTGCGTGAATCTATCTGGTTTTAGGTACATGGTAAATTTCGAAAATGTCAGATTTACAGACGGCATGCTGCTGAAATTTCGATAAGATTTTTTTCAAACCAAAACCTTGTACTAAAAATGATTATGATAAAATTAATGATAAAACATTTTTGAAAGGATGAGTGAAACCAAATAGAAAATTAAAATTCATCCTTTCATAATCATCGAATAACTATGAGAGCCCAGCTCCATCCCTATAGTAGCACAAAAATGATCCATATGCATCATCTTCATTTATTGAATATCGAGGCTCTTGAGAATACCTTAAACATTATATCCAGTGCTTAAAGTCTGATGATTTGATATGAAATGTTCTTGGGTCATGAACATTATTGCATGCCTCTATATATATTTTCTGATGCATCTATGACTTATAGGGAAGACTATACTGAACATATGACAAAATATCTTAACAGATAACCAGTATAGCTGCATTAAAAGGACCGCTTATACTATCTGGTATACCTAGTGAAATCAATTTTTGATTAGTATAAGCATCACGTTTCCCTTTCTAGGATGCACAATAATTACATGGGATAGTACATGTGAATCCAAACTGCTATGTATTTTGAAGACATGTACACATTTAGGTTGTGTCTTAGGATGAACTTAGTTCATGGACACCATTTGGTCAAATTCTTTGGATTATGTACTTTCACTCCGAAACCAAATGGTAGAGCATCATCCCGTTTTAAATTGAACGTCCCATATTTTGATGATGGTCCATTGACTAAGGAATTTGCATGACTTAGGGGGAGTTTTTCATTTCACACACACTCACTGTGAATTTTGAGTTGTGTCACCCTTATTGAACCCCTATTGCATTACCCTTCAGTATAGCCTTGATTGGCTATTGTGTATTTAAATTGAAGTGCATTATGTCATGCTAGTATGTGCTAACTACCTATATTTGCTGCATGTTGAAAATCTTTTGAAAGGATGAATTTTTGGGGAATGCTCTTAAATGACTACCATCTAGAGCTTAATGCAAGTATGTATACACGTAAATATACAGGGGGAGTTTAAGCCCCACTTTTAGGAAAAATGAACTTAATGCCTATAATCTCCTGCATGCTAAGTAATATTTAGAAGGATGAACATGTGTTGAGTGTGCTTAAATGAAATCTATCCTTGAACATTAATGCACTTTTGTATGCTTGAGACTATACCAGAGAGGTTAAGCCCCATCCTTGAAAAAGGGTTAGAATCACTTGGCCCATGGACTCATATACTCATTGTTTCTACTTTTTGAGTTTGAAGGTTCTCCAGACACCTTGAATAGTCTCCACTGAATATCTTTGATATGAATTGTTCCGGGTACACATGAACACCGTGCATGACTTAGTCTTTGATTTTTTAGCGCATGTGTGATAAAAGAAATTTTACTGGTGAGATAAATAGGTTTAACACATACCCAGTAAAATTTGTTCTATAAATGAAAAATGATTATACTGTTTGAACTCTTAATGAATTTTCATACTTTGTTTCAGTATAAGTAGCTAACAGTTTCTAAGCTCATATTCAAAACAATAGGGTGAGTATTTTTTTTTAATCTCTATCTTGCTATGCTCACCAAATTTTTTCTTAGATTTGTGTTAGCTCATTGTGGCATGTGGTTTACTATAATAACTTTGTTGAATATCATAAATGAAAATATTTTTGTTTGCCACAATGTTTTAGGTTTTGTCATATGATCCCCTTTCTTGAATTTATATAATATCCTTGGATCCATATGGTTGCATTTTTCTGGTATTTTGTGATATGCACTTAAATGATAAACTAGGAAAATAATGCTTGCTTGAGTTTTAAATTAAAGTTCCTTTTCAGCAAGCATAAGCCCCCAGTATTCATCAAAAATTTTAAGGGGAGATGTATTTTTATACGTATATATATATACATACATTTATGAAAGCAAGAATTGAACTTATATAGAGTATATATTTTGTCTTGCTTGTGTGATGAAACGTCTTCATGATTGTGCTTGTATTGTCTTGAAATTTTGTGTCATGAAATTTTACTTTTAAAAGGGTGTTACATAATTGGTTCATAGATCATATTTGAAATGCATATGAACTTGTTAGACTGCGTTTATGCTTAAACCTACATTCGTTATCATATGCTGTGTGCGTTGAACTCAAATCTTTCACAGGTCTTATGATATGTTTAAATTGTAATGGTTTGTGGATAATCCTGGTCTGATCTTGTATGTCACATGTTTTTTTAATTTCCTAATGACCAGTTATGAAAATTGTTCTGTGCTTGATTGTCATATATCTTTAAAACAATATAAATTTTTATGCCCATTATCTATACTAAAAAGAGGGAGAGTTTTCTTTAAAAGTTTTTCAAAATGGGGGAATTCTCTTTGCTGAGTTTGTCTTTAAAAGATAAAATTATTTTCTACCCAGCTTAACCCTTTTGTTGATGACAAAATGGGGAGAATAGTTTTGAGCAAAATGTTTATGACCATAGGGGCAAATATCTTGAGGGGCGAAAACATAGGGATAAATATCTGAGCATGTGCTTTAGCGTTAAAACTGAATGCATAATCTTTTGAAAGGACCTAGAAATGACCTTAGGACACTCACTTATGCATACCCATACTTGGTCATTTGAAATTTGGTGATCGTTGGCTCAAATAGGACCGAAATGCACAAGTTTTGCACTTTCGGTCGACCGACCCTCATAGTTCATTTGTAGCCCAGTCGACCGAACCTAGGTCCAGGTCAACGGTTTACCATGTCCCGGTCGACCGAACTCTTGTAGTTCAAATGGCCCCGGTCGACCGAACCTCCTAGGAAGTCAACATTTTGACCACCTGGTCGACCAAGCTAAAATTGCATATCAACTACCTGATCGATCGAGGGTTCTCGGGAGACCCCCCAACAACCTGGTCGACCAAACTTGTCAGTTCAAAATGTCCCGGTCGACCGTACCTCATTGTTTTGAAAAATCCCCTCTTCCGGTCGACCGACCAGTTAGTTCATTTTCACCCTGATCGACCGAACCGCGCTAATTTAGAAAAATCGCCCTTCCTGGTCGACCGCTGAAGTTCCATATTGGCCCGGTCGACCGAGCCATATGAACTTCAGTTGACCAAAAGTATTTTCGATCGACCAAAAGTATTTCTGGTCGACCGATGCTCTCGAGTTGGTTTGAATTCTTACCGCAGTTAACTTTTTAAAACGAGCTTAATTTTAATTTAACGTCATTAAACTTTTTCTAAAATGACCTCTGTGTCCCCAACGGTCACATTTTCTACAAACTCTATAAATACCCACTCATTACTCCAAATTAGTAACTTTGATTAACATAAATCTTCTCTCTAATCCTTGGTTAATCAAAGTTCCCCCAAAATACCTTTTATTGTTTAAATCATTCTTTTGGGGCAAAATATTTTGAGAAAATCTCTCTAACTCTCTCTCTCTCACTTGTTTTATCTCAAAATCATTTTTTAAAGAGAGTATTTTATTGGGGGCATTTTATTTGTATGCATATACTCTTGTTCTTTATTTGTGAAAATCTTTTTGAGTATATTTTAGGTTTTTCTCTTGGTCATTTCTTTGGTAAATATTTTTGGGAGAAAAATTATTTGTTGCACAAATACCCTTGAGCTTAAAACTCCGAGTTTCTCCAAACATTATTTATTTGCAAAATCTTTATAGGAGAACATAATACTCATATTTTCATACATATATTTGTACACTAATTATTTAGAAACACACCCTTACTCCCCTGAGCATTATTTCACATCATTGGAGTGTGTATTTGTATGAACTTAGTGTGTGCATCTCTGCTTGTATTTCATAAGCATATTTTCATGTACAAAAATGATTTTCATGTAATGGTTCGGTTCAGCCCATTAATTGAACTGGGGAGTCTCAGCCCCGCAAGTGAGACCGGTTCGGATCAGCCCGGAATTGAACTGGGGAGTCTCAGCCCCACAAGTGAGACCGGTTCGATTCAGCCTGAAATTGAACTGGGGAGTCTCAGCCCTGCCAGTGAGACTAGTTTGGCTCAGCCTAATAATTGAGCTGGAGTTTTCCTCGCCCCGTAAGAAGAGGATGTAAAAGGCTTTTGCTCCGCCCGGTTAAGTGAGCAGGTATAGTGGAATCCTTGGGGGTAAGCCCAAGGCGGGGATGTAGGCTGGTTTTGGCCGAACCTCGATAACAAATCGTGTGTCTCTCTCTCCCTATCTCATTTAAATTACTACGCTTTAAATTTAGTATGTGTATGCCTATTTGTTTACTATTATATTCAGTTGCATGCACACATTTACATTGAATGAGATACACGTGTATGCTTAAACCAATAGCGTAATCATTTTACATACACATGTTCAATGTTAAACGGGATGTGATATGTGGTGAATCGACAAAATGTTTTAAATGTCCAATTCACCCCCCCCCCCTCTCTTGGGATCACACCAATTCTAACAAGTATGTTCATAAATTTCATTCAAAACTTTCATACACATTCAAAGTATCAAGTTAATGTAAAAATTTCGACAAAGTCTCCTTTTAAAAATGATCATATCCATCCATGCACCTGTTTAAAGAAAACATTTATCATCAACAATCGATACTAGTATGTTCACAAATTTCTTTCTAAAGTTTCATGTATAAACTCGTGGGAAACAACACATAAGAGCACCTATTCAAATCCATGCAACTATTAAAAGAAAATAAATTTAATCGAGAAGGTGACAATGGTCACAACTTTCATTCACACCTATCATACATAACTTTCATTCACATATACATGTTGTGGAAACTGAATATTCTAATTATACATAAATAATGCAACGATACTATACAAATGAAAATAAAAATAGATGTTGTACAAATGAAATAATCATAATCGATCTTACTACTTCGTGCCACATGGAGGTCGTCTTTGGTTTCGGGGTGGTTGTCGTCTACGTCTACCCTTTCCTAGCTGCTCATATGCAGCTGGTGTCCTGTCCCATCAACGTGTTATATGTCTAGCATCTCCGCCAATAGGTAGTGCATCATCTACATTCATGCAAAGCGTACGGGGAGATAGTGCATATAAATTCTTTGGATGAGACCGAGATGACATAGCGGGTGCATCCACCTCATCTGCATCGAGTAGGTCGTCTAATAGGAATGACATCAATGGGGTGGCAATAGAGTCAGACAGAGCGTCTTCCTGTCGAAGGCGCATACGGTGCAGATAGGCCGAACACGTACTCCGCATGTACAACGGGCAACGAGTAGGTCAGACTCAATGGACAACTGGAGGAAGCTGCTTGACCTCCTTATACTGGACCTAGTTGACCTCCTCATGGAGGCGGGGTCTATCGAGGTATATGGATCCGTTGGTCGTCCTCATGGACAAGGTCCAATCTATCTCTCACTAAACTCTGAATAGCGGGATTTGGCGAGAGTAGATTAACCTTGTGTAGTACGTCAGCTTGCAGTATACGAAAGAAATTTGTTAGTCGTTTGACATCATAACATGCAAATTAAAAAAGTAGGTGTGAGTTAAAGTGTTCTTACAAGGCTCATTTATACAACAACAGTCTTGTTGACGAAACGTCGTGTGATAGACCTATACCAGGTAAAGTATGGGTCATCCAGACACATCGGACCGTCCTCCGCCACTCTCAGTATAATGTACTCTCGCCAATGCTGCCATATACTCATGTACCTCTTGTACACAGTCTCCCAGTCTGTGATCCCTCGACCGCGTCCATCAATGTCATGGAGGTCCTTCCCATGTACATCTACCCTCAATGTCAAGAAGCGGTCAGGAATGCCCTGTCGATAGCCAAACTATTGCATAACTCGGTTAGGGAGATACCATTCGATAATATGAAAGCATATGAGTGGCACACGGGCTACCCACAGGTCACGTTTGACCGCATAATCAGGGGGTAGGTCGGCTATAATATGATTCATGTAGGGCATCCATAAAAACTGTATATAAACATAAGTAAATGGTAAGCAAACTATACGTATTTGGTAGAAAAATACTATGATGTGTTACACTTTAATCAAACTATACCTCATGCTCCCGGTGTAACGCTCCGAACTCGAAAACCCGGTCTGGTGTGTTATACCTGATTAACCATGTCCTGTGGCTCCCCGAACCTGACTTGTGGGACCCCAGGTGCCACGTCATTCATTTTTCTGTACCTGTTATTTCATTTATAATTACGTAGCAGAAAGTAAAACTACAATTCTCAATTAGTATAATACCAGAATTTTCTACATCTATCTACATTCCAACATATATTATACATCCACCTGTATCCACATATATATACATGTAACGACCTGAAGAATAATGGTATTTAAATAATAAAAAGAAAAGGAAAATGGAAGCAGGAACAGAAGGAGGCAGTCGACGACGTTGCATTTTGGATGGGATAATCCCGAGAAATTTTCCAGGCCTCATCGATGAACACAAAGATTTCGTCGACGAGGGTTCTTCAGGATCTCGTTGACGAAGTCCCGTCTCGTCAACAAGAAGATACCGAGAGAGGATTTTTGGAAGCCTAAAATTTGTCGATGAGGGTTGAAGTTCTTCGATGAACTTTCTACAGGATTTTTGCCGGTTCGACGATCTGAAGCCACCACGACGCTTTTGGGAAAGTTCTCTGCAAGTCTGTTGAAGCGGATTGTCAATAGGGCTGAGTTGGAAACCATCCCAAATCTAGGGTAAGACTTTCTACTCAATATTTGGTTATTTGACAGTTGTAGAAAGCGTAGTACGCGTAAAAATACTGAACTTTAGTTCTAGGGAATGTTGTTTTCAGGGTGTTGAAAAGGGAACCCTACAAGTGCAGGATAAATTTTCTTATGGGCTTTTCAAGAATTAGGTAAGGGGATAAACTAAACTAGTATTTTATGAAAAATATGTATATTTCTATAGCATTTGATTTTAAGAAAATAAATATATTTATATATATGCTTTATATTTGGGAAATACTGTTGGAAATGATGGTATGTTAAAAATATGAAAAATCTATTTAGTATGACATGAGTAGAAATTATTATGAAATACTGTTTTCTGGGAATGTGTTAATGATACGGATTTTTATAATGGAAAATCGGCGTATGGACCGAACTATGTGTATGATTTGCTGGCGTACGGGCCAAGTTATGGAAATGATTTGCCAGCGTACGGGTTGCACTATGTGTATAATTTGCCGACATACGGGCTAAGTTATGTGTACGATTTGCCAGTGTACGGGCTATACTAAGGATATAATTTACCAGCGTACGGGCCGAACTATGGTAAAATGTGAAATACCGGCGTATAGGCTGATGATTTTCATGATATACGTATATATGCAAAATGATATGATTGATTTGATAATTAATGATATGAAATATCCATGTATCACAGTTTCAGTATATGTTATATGATATCAGAACCTGATCGGTTTGGTCTAAGCTAGCATTTGCACGGTATCGTTGCTATGTGTCCATGGTCATCATGATCATGATATTTGTGTTAACGCCACTGTACGGAGTGGTGTGAGATTGGATGGTCGATATAGTTTTAAGAAGTGTGTGAGTGCCCCTGGTGTATGGACTAGGTCTGGCAAACCCATCAGACTTACAGACTGTACTTTTGACTTGACAGTAGCCGCCAACCATTGTCAGGTCCCGCCTTTGGGCCACACAACCCAATCATGTGAGGATAACACATGACAACAGCCAGCTAACCTACCAGGATTGTTTTATATTATGTTATATGAGATGAATTATATTTATGAAAATCATGTATGTTCTGCAATGATTTGAAAATATATGTTTTCCAGTTATGATACAGACAGTTATAATGATATGTTTATGTATGATTTTATATAGAACACGGAAATACTCATGTTGCCACACATTAGTATTAATTTATTTTCCTTACTGAGAGGTATCTCACCCCAAATTTTTTAAACATTTCAGGAGCCCCTAATAGGAGAGCGGGTAAAGCCCCGCTGATCTAGTACGGTTGGTCTGCCCTTCTAGAAGGGTAAGTGTTTTGATAGGGTCAGATGTATTTTGTGGGATGACCCTAGATATCTTTTGGGTTGTGTATTGTGTGCATATATATATATATATATATATATATACAGTGATTGTAGTAACTCTGGTATTGTGATGTATGATATAATGAGGTGTTTATGATTTATGTTTCCTACTGCATAGGCTTCTGTGATATGTTTATGATGTATCCCTAGTACTCACGGGTCCAGATGGATTATGATCTACTAAGATTTGTAATATTGATTTTATTATATTATGAAAAAAATGTGAAAATTAAGCAGGTCATCACAATACATAACTCCAAAAACATAAACTACCACTTTCAGTATTCACAATCATCCATTTCTCAGAAGACTTAAAACATAAAACATAAATTTATACAACCCAAAAGTATCGTCAAATCTATACCCTTTTTCCTTTCTAACTCAAAAATACTATAATAATCTCAAGCTCTCTAAGCTTGATCCCATGGAGGTCCTGAAAAAGAATAATTTGTATTCAGGTGAGACACATCTCAGTAAGGGAAGAAACAATATATTAAATCAGTGTGTGGCCAATATGAGATTATAATCAATATAATATTCAACATTTGCAAATCTTAACATAATTTCTGAAATCATATTCTTAACCTAATCAATCACATGTGAGATATTTTACCCACGAGAAAAACCTAAGGATAGGTGTCATTATCAACCCATACAAGTAGCACTCCTCTGCTCTGATACTTTAGGTAACTCGAAAGTCACAACTAAAACATATCAGGGCACTCACCTTACTCAGTAAGCTCTCAGGTGAAATAGTAATCTCGTATTCACTCAGTTCATACAAAAGTTTACCAGCGAAGGCTTCTAAAAATAGGGAAATCTACCCACCCATACAAGTAGTTTTCCTTTACCTTAGTATGTTATGCAGCTTACTACTACACCTGATGCTAACCAAGGCACTCGCCTTTCTCAGAAAACCCTCGAGCGAAGAATTTGCCCCACCCAAATATAACATGTTTTACAAACATAATTAATGATACTACTATAATACATTATTTTATCTGTCATTTATCCCGCCTTTCACAACTATTCATATTTTCATCTTTTACATTTCATTTCATTTCACTTTACGTGACTTTTCCCATTTCCTATTATTCACATTCCACATTTTATTTCCATTTCATTCTCATTTTCATTTCATAATATACCTAGCATCTTTCAACTATTTTGTGTTAGTCCTAACATCTTTCAGCTGTTTTTGTGTTAGTCTCAGCAACTTTCAGCTATTTTTGTATTAGTCCCAACATCTTTCAACTATTTTTGTGTTAATCACAGCATCTTTCAGCTATTTTTTGTGTTGGTCCCATCATCTCTCAGCTGTTTTTATGTTAGTACACATAAAAATGCACTAATCTGCTACCTAACATCTTTCAGCTATTTTTGGTTCCATGGTTGTATTAACACTTACATGCAACATATTTCATATAACATTTTCATTTCAATTCATTTCCTGTATATCCTGCATCTCGTACATATAACATTGCTAAATTTCACAGAGAATTCTATTTTACTCATGCCACACTATTTAGTAGTAAAATTTATATATATATATATATATATATATATATATATATATATATATTGTAAAATATGTCAACCTGCATTTAACATTCACATACTGAAAATATAACTTTAATTTCTTACATAATTATTCTGAAAAACATTTTACTTTCATCAATCCATTTTCACATATACATATCTTCATAGTGCTATTATAACTAAAATATTTCATATCTTCTATCACTAATTTATGGTCTAGTCCTACCATATGGAAATATAAATCGACAATAGTTTACTATGATTTTCCTGAAATCATCACCTCAGGAAAATCAAAGAAACCACCCCAAAATTCTACCTCCAGATCGCTGAACAAAATCCTAAATTCTCATCTTAATTCCCCAACATCAACTAACTGATATCCTGTTTCACTCTCCTTAAAATTTTATTCCTATATTCTGGTATTATTTTCGCTGTACTCTAGAGTCTGCAAAACCTAACTACTCAGGCTCTGATACCAAACTGTAACAACTCGAAAATCTAAAGCATTTTTTTTTATAAAATAAATTACAAAATATATCATTATATCACTTCTGTATAATCTACTATAACATCTCAGGCCCTAAGTGAGCACTGAGGAAATCTGGTTATATTACACACTTACGTCGCGGAAAAACATAAAATTGTCCATCTATATAAACAATACCAAAAGTTTAGTAACTCATCCCAACCATACACACATATATACACATCACCTCAGTATCGTTTACTCAAAAATACTATCTCCTATGTACATTTCCCTAGCAAATAGGGTAGTGTACTCATCTTTTCTATCTGCGAGCCTGATCCGTTCGCTTAACTAGATCACCTGCATAAGACTGGTACAACCACAAAACAAAAATGCAACCCACAATAAAAGAACATTAGCAACCAACATTTGAGGAGCAACAGAGAGGAGAAGACACTTGATGCAAATCGCAATAAAAGAACATTCAGGATCATTACGTATCACTATAAAAATTATATAAATCAAACTAGAAATATAAACTAAAAATCAGAAAAATAGAAACTAAAAATAAAAAATCATCAACCATCAATCTATTTGTATTAAAGATATATACACTTTCCTTTTAAGAGAAATTTACACTTTCCATTTTTAACTTCTCTCAGGTGTATATATATATATACCTTTGTAATCAAAAATTCAAAAGAGAAAAATTATTCTACTCCCAATTTTTTTTAACATGGTATCAGAGCAGAAGAAAAAACACAAAAACAAACCTTTTTCTTAACCTTGTTTTTTTTTTAACCCTTTTTCTTTGGGTTCTGCTGCGCCGCACAGGGAGTATCAGCGCCGCACCGCGTCCGTTCGTCTTCTCCGGCGTTCATCCTTCATCCTTCTCAACTCGTCTCATCACTGCATCTCTCTCAGATCTCTCAGTCTCCGGTGTTCGTCTCCGACGTCCGTCACCGTCGCCTATCTCAGTTCTCCAACGATTCACCGCCCGTCGGCTCTCTCGTCTCACTCCCAGTGCTCGCAGCATCTCTCAGCTGCCTCTATTCGGCGTCTCTCTGCTGTGACTCTCTCGTTTCACTCCCAGTGCTTGCAGCATCTCTCGTCTATCTCTCTCCGGAGACTCTCTACTGTGACTCTCTTGTCTCACTCCGTCTCAGCACTGCGTCCCTCTGCTGCACTTTTCGGGACTCTGCACCGACACTTTCTCGTCGTCTCCGTCGGGCAACCTCCTATCTGCGGCAACTTCCATACACAAAACTAAAAAAGGGGCTTCCTTTTATATCCTTTTGTTTCTTAAAATTTTTTGAAGGTTACTCATATGCGGATTGTTTGATTTGTTTTTGATTGGTGATGATTTGGAAATTTGATTTGATTTTGCTTTGGTTGTATTTGGAAAAGGAGAAATCTTTGTTGTATTGAACTGCATTTGTTTGCTAGCTTGATGGAGAAACGCCTATAGGTTCATGGCCGGTTCGATGAATTGTGTACTAATTTGTCGCATTTTAGGTGGTTATTTTGATGATTTCGTGGAATTGAGGGGTGCATCCTATTATGAGAAATTTAGCATTATTACATCTTTTCTAATTCATCTACACCATGTCCAACATCACATCAGCGGAGGCTTCCTCCTCCAAAGCAACATCCTCATCACTTATGGACGTATCTTCTCCATATTTTCTCCATTCTACTGATCATCCTGGTGCCATCCTCGTGTCCACTCCTCTCAATGGTGATAATTATCCTACCTGGAAGCGGGCTCTGAAAATGGCCTTGAATGCCAAAAATAAATTTGGTTTTATTAATGGTACCCTTTCCAAACCAACGTCCTCCTCAGCAAAGACTCAATTGTGGGAACGTTGTAGTGATATGGTCTTATCATGGATCCTTAACTCCATCAATCCGTCCATTGTTCACAGTCTGATCTACCATGAATGTCCCCGTGATGTATGGATAGATCTTGAAAATCGTTTCTCTCAAAGTAACAATTCTCGTATTTTCAAGTTGAAGCATGACATTGCCAATCTTACCCAAGGATCCATGAACATTTCTGTGTATTTTACAACACTTAAAGGTTATTGGGATGAACTTGCCATGCTTGCCTCCACACTACAGTGTACTTGTGGTGTCTTAACTAAATTAATTCGAATGCAAGACACTAAGCGCATTTTTCAATTTTTTACGGGACTACATTACTCATATGCGTCCATCTGCAGTCAAATTTTGGCCATGGATCCTTTACCTTTCGTCACCAAAGTTTATTCAATTTTGCATCAAGAAGAGAAGCAGCGTATTCTTCATATCTCTACTGTTCCAACAGAATCTGCTGCCATGGCGGTTCCTCGTACTTTTTCTCATCCTTTTGATAGCAAGGGGCGAGGGTGTGGTCGTCCAAAATGTGGCCACTGTGGTTGTGATGGTCATTGGAAAGCACAATGTTATAAACTGCATGGTTTTGCCAACAACAAGTGTCAATCTCGTGGCACACCCGACCGAAAACCTGGTTCTTCAATGGCTGCAAATACTGTCACAAGTCCTTCAACTTCTTCTGAGGTTGCGATCCATGGTCTCACCAACGAGCAATACCGTCAGCTCTTGGATCTCTTATTGCCCCCAAACACCAACTCTGCCAACTTTGCTGGTAACCTTACCTCTTATCATTCTATTTTTTCTTCTAATACTGAATGGATTATTGATACAGGTGTCTCAAATCACATGACTTCCAATTTGTCTTCTCTTGACAATATTCAGCTCCTTAATCAACCATGCCCCCTTAAGCTTCCTAATGGTGACATTGTTCCTATAACTCATATTGGCACTATGCATTTTTCTCCTACTCTCTATCTTTCAAATGTTCTTTATGTGTCTTCTTTTAAATTTAATTTATTGTCCATCCGCAAATTCACCACTAATCTCAATTGTGTTGCTATCTTCTTTCCTACTTTTTATATTTTTCAGGACCTATCAACGAGGAAACTTATTGGAACGGGTGAAGTACAGGATGGACTTTATCACTACAAACCTCTCTCCGCCTCCGTTTTCCACTCTCAGCGTGTTTCTGACACTACCATTTGGCATCAACGGCTTGGTCACCCTTCTAGTTCATGTATTCCAAAAATTTTGAATATTTCTTGTTCTCCTTTGGCTTGTGATGTTTGTGCTAGAACAAAGCACACTCGTTTACCTTTTTCTTTGAATACATATAAGAGCACATTTTGTTTTAATCAAATTTATTGTGATATATGGGATGATTATCCTACATCTTCTCTTTCTGGTGCACATTATTTTTTAACAATTGTGGATGACTATTCGCGTGCTACATGGGTCTACCTTATGCTCATGAAATCTGATACTTTCACTTGCCTTAAGAATTTTTGCATCATGGTTAAAAATCAATTCAATTGCACTGTTAAGCATGTGCGCACTGATAATGGTAGAGAATTTCTATTTACTCCACTTCAAAATTTTTTCCATGATCACGACATCTTTCATAAGCGCACATGTGTCGATACACCTCAACAGATGGTGTTGCCGAATGTAAACATCGTCACCTTCTTAATGTGGCTCGGTGTTTACGTTTTCAAGCTAATCTTCCCATCTCTTTTTGGGGTGAATGCATCCTCACTGCTATTTATTTAATTAACCGCACTCCTCCTAGCCTCAATAATAAGTCTCCTTATGAACTTCTTTTTCAGAAACCACCCTCCTATACACACTTGCGAGTATTTGGGTGCTTGTGCTATGCCCAAACTGCTCGCCAACATCGTGATAAATTTTCTCCCCGTGCTCTTCGATGTGTTTTCTTGGGTTATCCCGCTCATCATAAGGCTTATCGTGTAGTGACCCGAAGAGTAATAGTATTTAAATAATAAAGAGGGAGAGAAATGAAATAAGTAACAAAATGAGGCAATAGGCTACTTTGAATTTCGTCGATGAAGGGTGAGGTTCGTCAACGAATTTTATGAAGGACGCGTCGACGAGGTGACGTGTCTCATCGATGAATCTGACCCTTTAAGTAGTGAAAAATCATATTTTTATCACATTTTCAGGCTTCTCTCTCTCTCTCTCTCTCTCTCTCTCTCTCTCTCTCTCTCTCTCTCTCTCTCTCTCTCATACGGTCTCTCTCACTTCTCTCTTTGATTTCGGCCCCGCCAGTCGACGGATCGACGATCTGAAGCCACCACGACGCTCTTGGCGAAGTTCTCTACAAGTCTTCCAGAGTGGATCGTTGGTGAAACGAAGTTGGATTTCATCCCAAATTCAGGGTAAGGCCTTTTAGTCCATTTTTGGCCTTATGATAGTTAAAGGAAATGATGTAGGCGAAGAAATACTGATATTCTATTTTGAAAAATGTTATTTTCAGGGTGTTATGTAGGAGGCCTTGCGAGTGTTAGGCTAGTAAACCATAGGGGCTTTTTTAGTAGTCAAGTAAGGGAAATATGTTATGCTAGGTAATTTTAAAATATTGTACATTTTATTAAATTATGAATACTATGTATTAAAGTATGGTGTGACTTGAGAATATGAATATAGTACGGAGATATGTTTTACGGATTTCAGTATCATGATTGTACGAATCTTAGTACCATGATTGTACGAATTTTCGTATTATGATTATGCAATTCTAGTGTTATGATTATACAACTCTCAATACTATGACGTATGGATTACAGTTACGGTTTATTCATATCATGGTTATTACAGTTATTTCAGAATCATGGTAAATCAGATAGTTGTATATAGAAATATATTATATAGTATCAGACCCTATTGGACTATGCAGTTATAGAGCACGGTACTGTTGCTATAGATATTATGTTATGTTATGAGTGCAACCACCTATTTAGATAATACATGGTAGTAAGTCGATCACCTAGGCCCTCGACGTGGACAGGCTCCCCATCAGATATGGGTTGAGGTGGGCAGATCAAACTGATGGAGTATAGTGATTTACCCTGGTCGGCCAGCCAGTGTAGATCCTGCCTATGGGCCACACAACCCTATCATGAGGGGTTGAATCATGACAACAGTTATTTACAAGGAAAGTTTTCAGTTATTATTACATATATACATATTTACAGAACAAGGAACATACGTATGTACACTAGAAGTATTTTAGATAGTAACCTACGCTACTGTTATGTTAAGCAACGTGGAAACGGTGGTGGATTTTATTACTTAAACTGTATTTATATATTCAGTTATACATGATTATATGAAAACAGATTTTCATAATATTGTAGCTCATTTGCCACACACTAGTGATAGCATATTTCGTCTTATTGAGCATTGAATCATTCCAGTGTTGAATCATTTTTCAGGTGATCTAGGTAGGCGAGCAGACCAGGCTCGCAGATAGAGGGGTTTCAGTAGTGCCCTGTCAGTAGAAAGTGAGTATATTTTTAGGAATGTTTCTGTATAGCCCTCACCAGTTGAGGATATTGTGGGAATAGTGATATATGTAAATTATGGGAAACCTATTAGCACTCTGGTATTGTATATAATTATATATGGATATGTTTGTTTGATTTATGTTTCTCACTGCTTTGGTTAATGATTGAGTTTTCCCCAATATGGTATCAGAGCATGTATAATGTCAAAAAAAAAAAAAAACATGGAAATTAAGCAGGTCATTACATATCGTGTTTACGATCTTGAAAACCAAAAAAATTTCATCTCCTGTGATGTCACTTTTGAAGAAAATGTTTTTCCCTATCATTTCCTATCTCCAACCCCCACACCTTTTCCAGTTCTTCCTCTTCCTATTCCTAATATACACTATTCCTACTCTCTACCTACCCAATCATCCACACCTCCTCCTAGCCCCTCACCTCTTCCTCCTTCTCCCTAGGTCTCCTCACCGACACCCTCACCTCCCCCCCCCTCCCCCTCCACCCATCTCTTCACGACCAAAACATGCTATCACACATCCCTCTTACTTGAATGATTATATTTGTCCCATTTTACCAAAGTCCTCCATGGCTTCACATGTTTCAAGACCTTCCTCAGGTATGGTTCATTGTCTCTCCTATTTTGTATCTTATCATCGTTTTTCTCATCAACATTTGACCTTTCTTTCTATTATGTCCCAACATCCCGACCCCACCTTATACTCTCAGGCTATGCTACATCCACACTGGCGTGATGCCATGGCTTCTGAACTTCAAGCTTTAGAAACAAATCATACATGGGTTTTTCAACACCTTCCACCTAGAAAAAAAACCAATTGGCTGTAAATGAGTGTTTAAAACAAAAATTCGGGCTAATGGATCCATAGAGCGACACAAAACTCACTTGGCGGCCAAGGGCTACACTTAGATAGAAGGTTTGGATTATCATGACACTTTTGCTCCTGTTGCTAAACTCGTTACTGTTAGCTGTGTTCTTACAGTGGCTGCAGCTCGGAATTGACATCTCCTTCAATTGGACGTCAACAATGCTTTTCTCTATGGTGACCTCGATGAGGAAGTTTATATAACCCCTCCACCGGGTTATTGCAAGCAGGGGGACACTCGTGTTTGTTGTCTTCAAAAATCACTTTATGGCCTTAAACAAGCATCTCGCAATTGGTTCTTTAAATTATCTTCTGTTTTACTTGCTAAGGGTTTCACCCAATCTCAGGCCGATCACTCTCTCTTCACCCGCTCTCGAAGTTAGTCTTTTACTCTCATACTTGTTTATGTTGATGACATTCTTATGGCAGGCAATGATATCTCTGATATTAACGCTTTCAAGGTCATGCTTGCTCAAAAATTCATGCTAAAGGATCTTGGCAAACTAAAATATTTCCTTGACCTCGAAGTTACTCGTTCTCCCACTAGCATCTTTCTTAATCAACGGAAATATGCTCTTGACATCCTTACTGATAGCGGTCATCTTGGCGCTCGTCCTACATACTTTCCCATGGAACAAAATCTCAAGCTCAATAATACTGATGGTGCTCTTCTCTCCGATCCAAGCTCGTTTCGCGACTCATTGGCCGTTTGCTCTACCTCACCATCACTCATCTCGACATTGTATTTCCAATCAACGTTCTCAGTCAATTTATGCACCAGCTTAGACAACCACATTATGATGCTGCTATACGTGTTCTCCGATACATTAAGACATCTCCAGGCCAAGGTTTATTTTTTCCTACTGCCAATACTCTTCAAATCTCTACCTACTCAGATTCGGATTGAGCTAGTTGTCCCCTCACCCGCCGCTCCACCACTGATTTTTTCATTCAGCTGGGCACTAGTCCAATTTCCTAGCGCACTAAGAAACAAACTACAATATCTCGCTCCTCCGCCGAAGCTGAGTACCGGACACTTGCTTCCACTACCTGTGAACTTACATGACTCAAAACTCTTTTAAATGATCTTGACGTACCACATTCCCAGCCTATGCTCTTATATTGTGACAACCAAGCGGCTCTTCACATTGCTTAGAATCTTGTTTTCCATGAACGTAGTAAACATATTGAAATCGATTGTCATATTGTTCATAAAAAGTTACAGACTGGCCTGTTCTTCACTAAGCATATTTCTTCCCCCAGTCAGCTTGTCGATATCTTCACCAAATCTTTGGATCGTGAACAATTCCAAGACTTATAACGCAAGTTGGGCATTACGGATCTCCATGCTCCAACTTGAGGGGGAGTATAAGAGATATATAGACTTTCATTTTAAGAGAAATTTACGCTTACCATTTTTAACTTCTCTCATGTATATATATACCTTTGTAATCAAAAATTCAATAGAGAAAAATTATTCTACTCCCAATTTTTTTTAATAATTTATTTAATATTTCTAAAACAAAAACAAATTAAACGCTTGATTCTCGTTTTTGTCCTTAAATCAGATACATATCAAGAAATATATGTATTTCAAGCTTTACATCTCCCCCCACAGTCACCTTGTTCTTGCCCGCTGAACCCAGATGAATGATGTGAACCCTCTCTGCAAACAATAAATTTGAGGGACATTAGAAGTACTGTGAATTTTTATGAAGAATCACAGAACTTGCTAGCTTGTAAGCTCCTAACAGCCCTTAATATTGATCCTCGGAGAGAGAGAGAGAGAGAGAGAGAGAGAGAGAGAGAGAGAGAGAGAGAGAGAGAGGGCCCAAATACACAACAGACCACCAAGGGCATTTAAAAAATATTGACATACTTATACAACTATGTTTTTCAGCATCTTATTTATATTAGTAGATGGAACCCTAACAATAAAAGGAGGCGGGATGTTGGGTTTTGTGAAGTCTAGTTGTGTAAATTTTGGATAATGATCCGACCTTTATTTATTGAGAGATTTCTATCCTAAGGTTTAGTTCATGGACTAAGCGGCACAAGATATACTCGTGGGGGTCCTGGGACAATGCCCCTAGGAAAATTTTTGGACCCATTCAGAACGGAAGCCTATGCGAAACATATAAAAGGATTGTTTTTTGGTGATTAGGGTTTATGATCAAACTTCGCGAGAGAGCAAAAGTGAGAGTATTGTACCATTGCACTCTCTGTAATATTTCTTCCCGATAATAGTGAAATCCCTATAACTCCGTGAACGTAAAAAAAATTGCTGAATCACGTAAATATTGTCTTGTGTGTGTAATTCATCTTTCTTTGGCGTATATTCTTTCTCCATTTTGTTTCTTATGTTTTCAGAATTTGTTTTTAATTCCCAACATGGGAATGATCAGAAGGATATATAACATATATCATACTTCATTCTCTAATGCCAAAAACGAATATATATATATATATATATGAGATTTCAAAATTTATGGTTTTTCTCCAAAAACTGAACCTAAACCAGTGACCATCTTGACTCCAATCGGCGAATTCTTGGGTTTGATCTCCGGTGGCTTCCATTTTTTCGTTACCGTCGTCTTCTCCTCCTCTTCACCGGAGCTTCCGGACAGAGGGAAAACACATTCGCCGAGATCAGCCTCAGTTTCATGTACGCAGCTCTTCTCTCCGAACTTCAGTTGGAACTTGCCGGCAGGAACCAAAGATTGGTTTGATTCGGGGTTGATTTTGGTTTCTTGGGAATTTGCTTCGGCAACAAAGGTAGGCGTGGGCGTCAGTCTTTCCGCCACGGAGGGAAGTGCATACCTTACTTCTTCAGGCTCTGTTTCGCTGCCTCTGTTATTACACAGATGATTTTCTGCAGACGATCAGGCTTGCCCACAAATATGTACGGAAGAGTTTGAAGCACAACCTTGTAATTCTTGGTCGACCGATTTTTCTGAATAGAGATGATCTCATGATCATAGTTAAATTCTCTTTCATGTATCAAACTCAAGGAGTTGAGATATTCTTTTTTAGGTAGTTATCCTTATATTAGATAGATCTCCCCACATTGGAGATCATTTCTTGACCCAAATTTAAGTTTAAGATCTCTTAATTGAGGTTAGTTCTCAACTTTTCAAATAACATGTGAATGCAAGGCCACATTATTTGCATCATACATACAAGCAAATTAAAATTCGTGTTATCCTTCAAGTTCAACCAAGTTTCACATGGATGATTCTCATATTCATGGTGATACAAAAACACAAGACATGATGGAGAATCACTTTTTTGTCATTTTGATTCTTTTGATTAATATATTCAGAATTTTCTCTATAATTTTGCATATTATGCTTTTGCCACATAGTATGCAAAATAATAGAAAAAAAATTTAGATAGTTAGACTACCAACCTAGCCATGCTTAGCGGTGATCTTATTCCACCTCACATGCTGACATGTGGATGTTTGGGTCCCACATCTATTTCCTTCCCATCATTGGTTGAACATGTGAATGGAACAAGCCCACACTAAGCTATTTGTCCTACCCAAAATATTTTCCTTTGTTATACAGGCAAGTTCATAAAGAGTGAAAATTATTAATTATTCTTCATGTCAGAAAAAGAAAAGAAAAGAAAAGATGGGAAAATCTGATCACACAACTACACAAGCACATAGCTAGTTACTAGTGATTTTGAAGAAAACCATAAGACAAATTTTGATAGATAAGACGCTTAATAGATCTACATGCATATAAGTAAGCTGCAACCAAAAGGAAACTAAGCAAAATGAAACTATTCTTCCTAACGCAGGGAGCAAAGTGCTAGCTAGGAATCAAGAGTGAAGGTGTTACATATGCACGACGGTGGCCAATACCTCCTTGGACTTCTTCAGCAGCTCAATACTCTTATTCAGCTTCAGTCTCTTTGCAGCCGCACTGGGCGATTCCTCCAGCATGCTCTCAATCCCACCAGTACCGCCACGCCCCATCACCTCCTCTACTATCTCCGCCTCCAATTCCCTGTTCACCATATTCCTCAAGCACAGCTGCAAATGCAGAGCCATGGCGTCCACCATCCTCCTCAGCACTATCTTCCAGTACGCCCTTACCCTCATTTTCAGATCGAACGCTTGTCGGATCGTCTCCTCTGAATAATCCCCAAGCTCCCCAACCTCAATCTCCCCGAACCCCTCTATCGTCATCATTTTCGAGCTCCATCCTCTATTCATTGACACATTCTTCATAAACGACTCCAGCTGACCCATCAGCTTGTTCCAGTCAGATAAGTACTCTGGACTGCACGTGTAATCAGTCAGCTTCTCCATCTCCATCATCTCATCCACCCACTTACCCGATCTCTCCTTCATCTTTCCGAGGAGTTTCCGCCCGGCGAGCGCCGTATACTTCTGAAGCTGGGGGTAGTTCTCACAGTGAAGCATCAGTACAGAGAGCACAACTCCATCCACGTAACTCCACACCTTTTCCACAAACCCCACCGGCGCATTCGATATCCCCTCCACCTTCTTCTGAAGAATCATGAGAAACACAGGACGAGGGAGGAAATTTGGGAGCTTAATCCCTCTGCTTTCCTGCAAAAGTTGGATCTCCTCCCTCAAACAATGCCTCCCCTGACTGTTTTCCTCGCACTGGTGTAGCTCGCTCGAGTAGCGATCCTGCATTTCCACCAATCTAGCGGTGCAGTGCATGTCAACGTCATCCGGGAACTCGTCAAACTCTCCTCTAAGCAAGATTTTATTTAAGGATTCTTTCGCAGCTCCAACGATACGCATGAAGGTGGTTAAGGCCTCCGCGGCCGACGCTATATGCTTCGGTATCCTATTCAGCTCTGCAATGTTCGATCTCAACTTTTCGTTGATGTTCTTCACGATTGTCGGCAGGTTCCTGGATATGCTCGCGGCTTGAATGTGAACAAGTTTCTGCGCCAAAACGGGAATGCCCACGATGGATTTGTCGAGTTTGCAGAGAAGGGAATGGGCGTCGAACAGTTTCTCTTCTTCCCTGCGGGCCTCCTCGTAGGTCTCCTCGCCGATTCGGTTCCTGACGCAGACGTAGCCGAGGCCGATATTGACGTCGTCGGCGGTGACCTTCTCGAGGAGGCCCTCGGGGGCCTTGTCCGCCTTCGTCACCACCGCGAGAGTCCTCTTGCCGGACTTGTCCACGCTCTGGGACATCCTAATGGATTCGCAGGTGGCAAAGTCGACGGTGGCGGAGAGAACGTTCAGAATGATGCTCTCATCAGGTGTAATGTACTTCATGATGATGTCCTTGATCTGGTCATATATATTCTCCGGCTGGCCTTGAACGGGCACTCGAGTGATTCCGGGAAGGTCGACCATAGTCAGATCGGGAACGCCTTGTTTTTTGACGATGAGGGTGAGAGCGGTGTCGGAAATACCCTTACCGCCGCCGGCGATCTCGGCGGTGGCGAGGCTGATGGCGTCGGAGACGTTGGCTTCGTCGGTTTCGACGACTTTGTTGTTGAATTCGAGGAGGAGAAGAGGTTGTGGAGAAGTGTGGTGTTGGAGTTTCATGACGAGGGGGACGCGGGTGCAGATGCCTTGCCCGCGGGGGAGGTGGATGGCGGCGAGGGACTCGAGGACGCTGGACTTTCCGGAGGACTGGTCTCCCACGACCACGATGGTGGGGAGCTGGATACCCTCGGTGGTGATGGAGAGGTGGCGGAGCTTGTCCACAGCGTCGAGGAGAGGACGGATACAGTGGTTGTAGGATGAGATAATGGGGACGTCAGTTGTGAGAGGTGGAGGAGGTTGATGGTGGAGTGAAAGCGAGTGGAGTTGATCTTCCATTCCCACGGTGGCTGATCCTCCCATGTTTGTAGACGTAAGAGCTGTGGAGCTGTAGAGAGGACAGGGGAGACTCTGGATAAGAGCTGTGGAGTTGTAGAGAGGACAGGGGAGACTCTGGAGAGGACAGGGAGACTGGGAGAGTGTATGATATATAAATAGTGGCGTCTTCCATTTTTAAGCTCAGTTGGAATTCGGAAAACACAAGGAAGAAAAATGTTGAAGAATTTGCGTTTTCTTAATTATTAAGAAAAGTGAAAAGCAATACCAAAAATATGAATAAAAATTTAATTTTAGTCACCATTAATATTTTATTTTTCATATTTTTAATCATATAAAAATAAATATTCAGTATTTAATATAAAATCAAAATATAATGAAAAATAAATTTCCTTTTTTTTTTTTTCCTTTTCTTTTCCTAAATAAAATCTTTTATTCAAACAAATTAATCCTAAAACTTTTCCTAAATAAAATATTTGATTCAAACAAATTAATCCTAAAACTCAAAGGATAAAATCTAACACCTTCTTACTTTCAAAAACTGTCATAAAATCACTTGAGATTTAATTTTTATCCTTGTTAAAATAACAAATTCACCCTTTTCACTCAATTTTGATAATATACTTATTTTAATAAAAATTAATTTTAATATATAGAAATTTTAAATTTTTAAATGTTTAATTAAACCTTGATTATAAGGAAACTTGTGCATATCAAAACTTTTAATCCTATTTATTTAAAATCTTAATTATAAATTTTTAATCTTCAAAGTTGTAAATTTTAAACATCTTAATTGTATTTATTAAAAAAATGAATATAAACAAAAAATAGTTAGATCATCCATATTTCCTGTTACCTTATAGATTTCTCGAAGACTTCTCATCCAAAGTAGTTTTCTTTCGGATGACGATGAATGTCTACGAGGAGGCGACATTGGTAAAGGTGATGAAGTAGAAATAAAAGTTCATGACAAGATTTATATCATGAAATTAAAGAGATTTAATTATATGTAAGCACTAACAAGTTGCTCGTACAAAATATAAATATCGATGCATGCTTTTGATCCTTTAATTTTCCTTTAATTGAAATTGAATCAATTACTAAATATAAAATTTGAATTAATTTAACTCTTTGATATGTAATATCTGAATATGTATTATTTTTCTATTTTAACATTCTCAATGCTTAGAGTATAGATATTTGATAAAATTAATAAGAAATTACATAACCTAAAATTTTTAATTTAACCAAAAAATATTTTCTTATCATATATTTAATTAATAATTATAAAAAATATAATGAAAAAATTAAAATTTATTATTTTATTTTTAATCACTTAAATATTGAGTATTTTTGTCATTTTCATTTTCTAAAAGGGATAAAATTAGAAAAAAAGTGTTTAAATTTATTAGTCAGTCACCCGGTCTATGAACCTATTCTAGCTATTAACGAATTTCTAGAATTTTGGGTGGAATGTGAGTTGCAAGTGCTAACCCGAACGTCTATACAAAAGATTATGTATGGGAAATAACACATTTTAATTAATTGGAACAGTATATATATATATATATATATATATATATCCCTAATACAAATCTTATTTGGAACAATAAGAAACCCATTTCTAAATAATTTGAACTTCATTGTTAAAGTTCGCTGATCCAACCTGTTTGCTGTCCCACCGGCTGCGTGACATCTGGCGCTTCCTCCTCCACACGCAGCAACACAAGACGTGGCCACCTCTTCACCATTCGATCAGCTCCCCCCAGCAACAGTCAAGATGTTTCCACATAGCCGATCGTGACCCGCAGGCATCCCCCAACGAAGCACTGACACGTGTCCTAGGTCATGACCAGACCCTAAACAGGTTGACCCCTTTTGAATCGGTTCTTCTCCAAACCAGTTCGGCCCTTTGAACCGGAATTGAACTAGTTCAATATTTTTTTTTATTATAATATTATTTAAACTTTCAATAATTCATAATAAATTCAGAAAAAAATCTAAGAAAATTAGAAAAAGAAAATTACCAAAAATAAGAAAAACTAATGAAATTCCAAAAATGTCCTTTACTCACTTTTCCTTGTTTTTTTTTTTTTTTTTAAAAAAGGGTTTTTACACCATGTTAATTAATTAAAATTTGAAAAGATGTGAAAAATTGCAAAAATTCAAAATAAAGTCAGGAAAATTTTAGAAAAAAAATATTTTTGATTTGACCTTCATTATTTTGCTTAATTGCTTTTTTGTTATTTCAAAATTCGGGAAAAATATTGAAAAATCATAAAAAAAAAATTACAAAAATTCACAAAAATATTTTCGCACTTAAAAAAATCATATAAAAATCATAAAAAATATTTTTGAGATCCCAAAAATTATTTTCATCCCGAATGAGTCCAAAAACCTCCCAATATAACGAAAAATATATTTTTCCTTACTTAGAAAAATCTTACAAATTTCTAAAAACTTGGGAGCGTATTTTTGTAACTTGCTTTCCTGATTTTCCTTCCCAATGATTTTAAATGGAGGAATGAGCTCTTCAGAGTACGGTATGTTCTGGTTCTGAGGAAATACTTATATAGTATTTATTTTATGCATTTCTTCTTAATTTTAGAAAGAAAGTAATTTCAAAGGCTTATTAAAGTTAATTTGGGAGATAATTTTCAATTAATTAGGTACCATTCATAGAATAGACATGTATGGGGTGCTAATATCTTTCTCTCGTATAACTGAATTCCTGAACCCGACTCTGATAAAGCAAACCGATTATACCCTTAATTGGGTAGTAATCAAGTGTTCTAACCATACTCCAAAAGGTTAGTGGCGACTCCATTACACCATGTTTTTTCACGAAAATATTTTTAAAACCACCTTGTCTAGTTCGCAAACGGAATGTCGCGACAGGCGTAGTCTATAATCTTCGAGTGTTATCCCATGCAAAAAAAGCTACTCCAAATAGAATTTTTTATTTTATTAAAAACATCTTTTCTTTCTGGAACACGTCAATCCTGAAAAAAAAATATATTCATTGTTAAAGTTTTAATTTAGGGTGCAATTCAAAATTTTTTATCGAGATAACAATCTTTTTTTAACAAAATTTATTTATAGTTAAAAAGGTTATCCCTAAAAATTAAATTTATTGTATTGAGAGATATGACCTTGATTGACATATTCATATTAAGGGTCAATTTACATATGTCGACTTTATATTTCATAGGTAGCTTATGAGTGAAGGTATTGTTGGGTCCCATGCTAATATTCAAAGCATAAAGAGGAGAACTAAAGGAAGAAGAAAGGAGGATGGGAAAATTGCTTGTGAACACAATGACATTGCATGTTACTACTTATAAAGAAGATCTTTTCAGCTTAGTACATAGAATACATGGGTGATGCCATTATGCCTCATCCAAAGTGGTGCTTTGTGCATTATTCCCTATGTATTCACACATTTCTACACCCATCTTTATCTTTTGCTCCTTCTTCTTCTTCTTCTTCTTCTTACATTTCTAGTAAAAGATTACAAATTACATTTTTCAGGTCATGTCTAAGGGTATATTGGTTGAAGTAGATTTTTCTTTTTGATCGAAAACTTTCTTCCATGGTGAACTATTGGCACCAATTTTGGGGGTAGAAATTTGGTAGCAGTGGGTTGCAAGGAATGCAAGTAAAAGCATTTTACATAAGGTAATTTTATCTACTATGTAGCAGAATATTAAGACGTAAATCACCAGTATTATGCACAAATACGTAGTAATGCATGGCAGTTAAAGGAGTTGGCGCCAAAGTTGCAACCTTAAATTAACTTTGAAAAGACTCATGTGCAAGCATGTTCAAGCATTGCTCATTGGTGTTATTAACTAAGAAATTATTAGGTGCACTGGATGTATAGAGATATTGTTAGGTGCACCGAATGTCTATGTTTTGGAAGTAAAACATGTTGTAAGTCCTACTCCTTATATATTTAGACCATGATTGAAACTCGGAAAATCTTAGGGAAAGAAAAGAAAAATATGAAAGAATCTACTTTTTAATGTTTGGCTATTAAAGAAAGTAAAACAGAAAATACAAAAATATGCTAAATCAATGAATCAAAATATGATTTTACACACCACTAACATTTAATTTTTCTTAATTTTTAACCATATTAAAACAAACTTTTGGTTTTAGTAGTATTTGGTACAAAAGGGAAAATATCGTAAAAAATGAGTTTCCTTCTTCTTCTTTTTTCTTTCTTTTCTTTTTTCCAACCAAAATCCTTGATCCAAACATATCCTTAATGCTAATATATGTGAAAATTATTACTCTATATTTCATATTGTTGGAAGTCACAACTCGGAGTATATAGTCTAGAGGGGAGGTGAATAGACTCTTTTCGTGGAATACATATTTTTCTACAAATAAAAACTCTTGATAAGATAGAAGAAATTATATCGCAATATAAATATAAATCATGCACAAGATATAAAATAAAGAGTGTAAGGGAGAGAAAGAACAACACCGGTTTTTTTACGTGGTTCGGCACCAAGCCTACGTCTACGCCTTAGCACTAAGCCAAGGATTCCACAATCCACTAAAGATACTCCTTCACCGGCGGAGAAACCTTACAACTCGAGAACAAATCCCTACACTTGGGAACAAACCCCTACCGCGCTCACCAAGAGCCTTCGCTTCAGTTCACAAAGAACCTTACAACAATGGTTCACAAAGAACCTTACAAGAGATTGGAAATACAATTTTATGCTCCTTAAATGAGCCAATATGAAACATAACCAAATCCTCACTATATTCTCTCAAGGAATGAATCTTACAAGATAAGTGAGCAAGAAAGGATTGAACACTTGTGAAGAATAACTAAAATGCAAAGGGCGAAGTGCTTAGGTTTTAGATAAAATGATATTTTTCACAAATATGATCAACAATGCTCAAAACCATATTAATACAAGTCTAAAAGCTTGTATTTATAGCCCAAGAACCTTAGGAGCCGTTAACTAGCCGTTGGGGGGAAGAAAAAATATTTTATTTGGCCAACTAGCCGTTTTCCGCCCGTTGGGGCGCTTCTGCTCAGAATTCGTCGACGAAATTCAGATTTCGTCGACGAGGTCCCTGAATCAGAAAAAGTCACCAAAATGAAAGTTGTGGCATTTTGTCTGACACCAAGATCGTCCCATTTAGACTTTTTTAGAAAAAGTTATGCCCAAAATACCGTAAGGTGTTCAGGACTCAAGATTGCATTACGGTAGTGACGATTGTTTTGTTTTTCCTTGTCAAAAAGCATTTTAATGACTTAAAACATTCTTGGATAAAAGTATATGAAATATATTGAGTCTAATGAAGATTAAAACTTGTTCAAGTGAGTTTCCCCATAAACATAAGATATCTTGTTTTATGAAAACATATTTGAAAACTTGTTTCGATATCTTATATGCTTAGTATGTCCTTTATTGAATATACTTGACTTTCTTTGAACCTTTAGGACATTAAACTTGTTTTAACATAATTGAGACTAAGTATAAAAACGTTCTTAAAAGTAGGATGTTAAAAACTTGTCCCTTTGAAAACATATTTGAGTTTTAGGATTCATTTGACAAACTCTTGTTTTAACTTAGAAAGTCATGAAAGGTGAGTTTGTGTTTATGTCTTTAGTGCGATCCTATAAACTCGTGTGTCTTAGTATGCATGTGTTTTGCTCAACTCTTACTCAAAAATCATGCAAGAAACACACTCACAAGAATTACAAAACGTACTACCTCACACAACCCTTATTACAAATAATTCTCCAATTAAGCTTCCCTTGGTTGTGCTTGGGTCATTCCGAGTACGTGTCCATTTGATCTTTCCTTCTTAACGTCTACTCGGTCCGATCTTTGCCTTCAATCCAATAATTCATGTACGAGTACCTCTAATAAACATGATATGCAAAGATAGGAAAACACTAAGAATAACATATAGGTTAATATCATCAAAACACATTAAACAATAATGGTGTAGCCACTAAGGCTAACACATATCCAAAACATAAGCGCATAGACATGTTGAGAAACAGATTATCTATATAATCTCCCAAGTGCATATAACAACCTAATCCTCCATTCTCAAATTGAAAGTGCTCTCTTTGTTTGGTTTGGGTATTAAACTACCTCATAACTGGCCCACCTTTGCCACAATTGTTTATTCTATCATTTGACTTATTTGTACAGCTTAACTAATGCACCCCACATATCTAATATTTTCTCATATTAAGTCTACATCGCATTAACATTCGCTTTAAATTGGTGTCCCAACACTCAAATCACATTACATGAGCAAAAATTCTTCTTAGAATAAAAAAACATATCACCTCCCATCCGGCTTAGCAAATTTGAAATGTAAAACAAACTTATAATTTGACCCTAATCCTGGTATTGTAAATCCTATCATTATTTTGGTTCACTCTTCAGACCACCTAGTCCTATTCTTTGCCATTACATAAGCTGCAGCTTGGAGAGTACCTCTTATTGAACACAAAGTAAAGAAAACAAAAGGAACCACGTTAATTATGAACCTATTAACTACAATGCCATTCTATTTCCAATTGGCTGTCATCCATTCACTGTGGGGAAGTAAGACCCCAATGTACACATTGCGCATATTAAAATTGTATGGTGAAATGAAACACCATAAATACAAGAATGGTTCCATGATGGCAGATCAAAGATGAAAAAGCAAAGGTCAATTTGGCAAAAGCGAGCATTTTTGCATTTGTATCTCGATGGCCCCTGCACTTTCATCTTTTGATTAGATGCCTGCCATCGTGTTCTCCTGGTGCACCTCACCATCAAAGAATTTCTACTGTCAAGAGCACCAAGTGCTTTCAAGTCCTTGCCATCAAGAATGTCAACTGTCAAGAGCGCCAAGTGCTTTCATGTCCTCCAAGAAGGCCATGTACGAGTCATCAATGTTGTGTCCCTTTGGTGCTGATGAGGGGTTCAATTCAGGCTTCACGGGCATAGGTGCTACTGGCTTGGTAGCTGTTGGGACGGCCGAGAGTGATGATTTTGGTTTCGCTTTAGGGACCAGAGTCTCCCTTCTCACGCGTACAGATGCAGGAACCTGAACCCAGACCAACAAATAGGCTAACGCTAGGGAAGAGTTAATATCAACTTGAAATTTGAGTACAACAATGAGATTCAATTCCAATTTCCTGCAGATATGGTGTGCCCAGTTAACCAGGCTTTGGGTGATTATTGCTTAATTGATGAATCTAAATGCAATTGATATAAAACAGGTTAAATTCAACTAAACCCATATTTCAAGTTGTGACCAAAAAATAAGCCAATTTCAGCTTTCTTAAGACTTTTTTTGCCCACATTAGATTTCCCTTTTGTGTCTTATAATGATTTCTCCATAATCAGGTTTGGCATGTCAGGGTTGAACCCCAGTATCCGGTGTATAGGTTGGCTCTGGTCAATATGATAGTACAACTAGCAAAGTGACCAACAGCCGCCAGCAAAGTCACTACAAAGGCTTGCCTAGCTGTCAGAATGATTCGAATATGACTTGCAACAGCTATATACTTTTAGGCAAAACTAAACAGCACAGATATACTGGTATGGCGGACACAGCAACAAGCATCACATTTTAGATCATTTGTAGAGTGCAGACATAAAAACACTCACCATAGCTGTAAGCTCTGGAGTGTGCTGAGCCAAAGGCCTCTTAACAACAGTAGCAGCAGCTGATTTCACATATGATGGCTTTTGAGCCACAGGTGGTCTACCTGTAGTGTAATCACCTTCTTGTGGGGTTGGAAGAGAACCAGGTGGAAGTGGCGGTCTCATCATTGGAGGAGGTCCAGGGGGAGGTCCAAAAGGAGGACCTGGAATAATTGGAACCATTCCAGGTGTAGCAGCTCGGCCGGGAAGTCCTGGAGCAGATAATGGCGGCCGCATATCTGGTGGAGGTGGTGGGGGAAATCGTGAAATTCCGGGAGGCAATATATCAGGCTGTAAAGTTGGGACCAATGCAGCCCCCGGCACTGAAGGCTGTGGCCTTGGAGGAGGTGGTGGCGGAACCATTCTAGGGAAATCGTTGGTTCCCGGAGTATTATTGGCTTCAGCTTCAGAAGGTCCACCTTCAGACTGATTACTGGCCAACTTCACTGGCAATCCAGGGGGAGGAGGTGGTGGAGGTAGCATAGTACGCACCTATATGTGAGAGAGAGAGAGAGAGAGAGAGAGAGAGAGAGAGAGAGAGAGAGAGTCATGATATTAACAACAAATTAAAAACTAATCAATCAATGCTTTGATTTGGGAAAATACAAATTTTATTCACCTGGAGAAATACTCTTGCTCCACTCATTAATATTTCTAAATAAAATTTTAAAAAAAACATAAAACTGAATGGACAGAAATGACTCATCCCATGTTATTTTTCACAACAAATGCTAGTTGTTGAATCATCTCATCCAAAGAAGATTCTACATGCAATTTGACATGTTACAAAGCAAAGCATCTCCCACTTTCATGTCATTACATGGTTTTCCTAAGTGAAGCTTACCTGAGCAGGTTCCTTTGTGGTCATGTCATCTGGAGATTGATTTTTAGCCCTTTCGCCTCCAATGGTGCCAGGAGGTGGTGGCTGCACAGGCTGCTGGGCAGGTGGAGGTGGGGGAAGAGGAGGGTGAATCCCAACTTTTTCTTTAGGGGGAGGACCAGGAGGGGGTGGTGGCAAAGGTGGAGGTGGCAAAGATGTACCCAAATCTGATGCAACAGGCTTCGGAGGCATTGGAGGTGGTGGGGGTAGAGGCAAAGATGCAGGTACAACAGAGCCATCTTCAGGTTCCAAATCACCAGTGTTTGGCAGAGGAGGAGGTGGTGGAGGCGGAGGAGGGGCAGCTAAAGCAGCATCTTCCAGCTCGGACTTTGATGATGATGCGGCACCACTCGATGAAGCTGCTGACAACGGAATTCTGGGCCCTGCAGTTGAGAGAGAGGGAGAGAGAGGTTACACCAAGAAAAGCCACAAGCCAGATCTAACATTACAGAATATGAAACACTAAACAAACCTATTGATGATTTGAACATTGGAGGCTTTCCAGGCGGTGGGGCTCCAGTAGGATTGAGTGTAGGGTGATAATATACAGAGTCCTGCAGCACTAAATAGGTTAATGCAGCTCTCTACTTGAACACAAAAGCTTAATGGTAAGATAGTCTGTTTTTTAAGAGTGATCAGAATTACTTCAGGTTTTGGGTGCTTGACTCTCTCCTCTTCTTCTGCAGTTGTCCGTCTCCGAGGGGGTCCCAGATGACTGCAGCAGAAGACAAATAACAGCTCAAAAATGAAAGCATACACAGATCTAGTTTAAGAAATCCACTTCTACACAAGAAAAGGGGCAAGTAGGGGTGTACAAAAATTACCAAAAAACCGGAAACCGGGCCGAAACTGAACCGAAACACATCTCGGTTCGGTCTTTCAGTTTTGGTTTTAAAAGATAAAAAAATTTTGGTTTCGGTTTTGGTCGACCCCTTCCTCCTCTTCAGCCTTCAGCTTTACAAGCTGAGCCCATGTCTTGGGTGTGGGCTGCAGCCTGCAGGCCCATGGAGGCTAAAGGCTGAGAGTTTGTTATAATTTAAAATTTTGAAAACCGAACCAAACCGGAAAAACTGGCAGTTTGCTTTTCTATAAACCGACAGTTTACGGTTCAGCAGTTTGGCGGTTCGGTATCGGTTTGTGAAATTTTAAGACCAAAAATTTCGGTTCGGTGTTTGGTTTTGTTAATAACCAAACCGAATAAAACTGATTACAGCCCTAGGGGCAAGGGAAGACTGGAAGGCCTAGAAAGAAGCTTCTTTTACCTGAACATAACAGGGGTTTCACCCTTTTCCCGCATTTTCTCTTCATATTCCTGTTCAAGGCAAAGGTGATTGCTGTCACAGACAAGTAAAAATACCAATAAAGCACAAAATATTAAGCTATAAAAATTAAAATGAGTTGTATTGAAAAGGTTCTACAATTAAATACAGCACAAGAAACTGTAACAGATTTTTAGAATATAATAATAAATAAACGAAAGTTCCCTGGAGAGTTCTCATTCAGAATGCATCAAGAACTAAATTTGCTAACAGAACCAGTGCCAAGAAAAATATTGATATCCACCCCCCCCCCCCACCCTATCAAAATATGTAAAATGAAAAAACATTGCTTTAGGTCCAATGACTTAGATTACAATCTTGGACAGATGTCATGCAAATTTGTTCAAGTCCCAAGTGGATCTAAAAATTCATTCAGAATCAAATTCAAGGAAACTAGGCTTCTAATGGCCAGATGTGCAACTCACTTGAAAATCACAGTTTAGTCATTCTAATAATGCTGGTACCACCTCTATTTTGGCACAAATACAAAGCCCTTCTCAATGGTAGCAAGAGGCACGCCTCACTGAATCTTAGTCATTCTGTATCTTTGGCCTAGATTTGCTTCCAGGAAGATCCATTCAACCATTGCCTTAATTATCTTCGATGGAATGGTCTTCAAGCTGCTCAACCTCACATCAGAAATCAAATTCCCAACACTCATTTTATTCAATTTTCCTTATTTTTAAGACAAACAAGGCAATAAAAGCTATAATAAATACATGAGAATATGTCCCCCTCCCCCATGATCCAAAAGGCAAATTTGCTTCAGTACAGTTTAAAATTTTTTCACAAGATTGGAATAAGAAAAGGGTATGATAAAATAATCATCCATTCTCTTTGCATATTTTTCTTTAACAAACTTCCTTTTCCATAAAAAAGATAGAAGGATACGTTAAGGCCCATCAACGAGGGCAAAAAAAATCATCCGACATTCAAATCCACATTAGTGTTCTTTTAGTGCTATCCAACTGCTAATCCCAAGGCCAAAAATTGTTCCCCTTTCATGCCAATCAACCTGGACCGTGTAATACCAACAGTGCAATAAATGAACAAAACAGCAAAGATCACTTCCCCATATTCCCCATTCAACAAAACTTTGCTTTAAGATAAAATAGCCATCTCACACTTACTGAAATGGGAAGTGGAAACAGACAACATAGAAATTTCTGCTTTAATTTCTGAATTTCAGCTCGCAGCATTTCAATTTCTAATTTAAGTTCAAATTTAAGTTCAGTTTTTAAAATTGCGAAATTTCAAACAAAAAGAAATTCTGTTTAATTCTGAATTCCACTTTTCAGTTTTTAATTGTTAGAAACTCAGAAAAAATAATTTAAAACTAACTTCTGTTTCAAATTAGGAATTTTAGTTTTAAAATTTTTAATTTTGAGAAAAATAAAAATGAAATTTTTGGACAATAATTTTTTTAATTTCCAAATATATAATTCATTATTAGAACTATCTAGCTAATCCTACCTCATGCTTTTCACCAAACAATATGCATCATAGTCCTGCCCCTTATAACGCTCCTCTTCTGTTCTACTCTGTTCTATTCGGTCGACTGAGAAGTGAAACAAATGCACCTCAATAGAATTATTGGTCATCCGTCAAATAATTAAATGTCCCCAGAAATATATTCTTGATAACAATTTATTTGTTAACTATAATTTTATTTGTTAACATTTAGTCACCAAATAAAGAATTATATTAAGGAAAAGAAAACCTCAAAAAAGAGATAAGTAGCGCAAAAAATAAAATAAATAAATAAATAAGGAAAAGGAAAAGGAAAAGGAAAAGGAAAATAAACAAAGAAAAAAGAACTAGCATTTGCTAATTATAAATTAATAGAGAGATGCACTCAACTTGATTATTGTGGTAACTTGAATTTCGGAGGGCAACCAAAATCCTAAATTTACCAAATTTCCATGAATGCTCAGCAAATCTTAAAATTGTGGTGGCAAGAAAGCATCTTGCTTCTAAATACATTCACAAGTTATTGAGTTTAAACAAGGACATTTTGAAAGGCTTAAGTTTGAATCATGTTTTCTAAATTCCAATCTGAACTTCAAAAAGATTATATGAGGAATTTTAAGTGTCTTAGACCAGTAGGTAATTGTCTAGATACATTATTGTATCGGACCACTTCCCTATTTCATTAGAGTCTAACAAGGTAAAGTGGGCCCCTATCCCCTTGAGGTCTGAAAATATGCCGTTAGATCATAAATCATAAGTCCTTTCATTCTTTGACTACAGGTTCTTGGGCTGAGGTGTCTGTAAAAGGCTGGAAGGGTTTTTAAATCATGACAAAATTCAAAGCGTGGACTGTCAAAATTTTGGAGATAATAGGGTTAGGGAAGATAACACCTAGCTGGGATTGATTCGTAGGATAGAAAAGAAGATGAAGTGTTTTAACAAAGTAGGAGGAGCTAAAGCCGGTTTTGTCAAAAAACGAGCACAAGGAGGTGACTTTTTCATTGACCAGCTTATGTAAAGATGAGGAAAATTTTAGTGACAGAATTGGAGTTTAGAGGATCATTGGAAGAGATTGATTGCAAATGAGATCATGAAATTCTTTTACAATATGTTTACCGAGGAGGTTGAGAGTAGACCAACAATTAAGGGGTTGAAGTGGAGCCATATGTCTCAGGTGATTGGAGAGGCATTTTGAGGAGATGGAAGTTAGTGTTGGGGATGTATAGAGATAAGACTCTGGGTCCAGATGGTTTTGCTATGGCCTTCTTTCAGGATTGTTGGGATGTGGTTAAGGCTGATGTTGAAGGCCTTCAATAAATTCTGTTTTAATGCAGTTTTAAGCAAAAGCAATAATGCTAATTTTATTACTTTTGTGCCTAAAAATATCAGGCCTCAAAAGTTGCTGATTTTCAACCTAATAATCCAGTTACAAGTGTGTAGAAAAATGTTGCAGAGGTAATTGTAGATAGTTAACTGATAGTAGACATTATTTCTTAGGCCCAAGCCCCAAGGTGCTTTCATTGGATGAAGACAGCTAGTGTATGCCATTTTGGTGGCTAACGAAGTAGTCGAGGAAGGTCATAGGAGGAATTAAAAAGAAGTTATAATTAAATTGAAAGGCTTATGATAGGGATAGCTGGAAATTTCTTGGATAAGACCTTTATAAAAAATTGTGCTGGGCACAGGTGGTGGCTTGAATGAGGGAGCTGTTTGTCGAATGCCTTCTATTCAACCATCATGAATGGGGAGCCTAGGGATGGTTCAGAGCTTCAAGAGTGGTTAGGCAGGGGGAGCCTATCTCTCTTTTTAAATTTGTTCTAGCTGTCGTTACTTCGAGTAGGTTAATAGGTAGGGCTGTGGATAGAGGTTATGTGAAAGGGATTGGGATGGATAGCGTCGTAGTGAGGGGTGGTTGTGTCTCATTTTTTTTTCTCAGACATAGTCTCTCTCTTTTGAATGGTCTCACAATTCTACATATTTTTTATAAGTTTTTTTTGGTTTATAAATAAATTTGGTAAGATTAGGTTTACTACTATTATTCTTAGTAGTGTTGGGTCTTTGGAATCAGTTTCCTTGGCTGGGCGTGGCATTCTTGAGTGGGCATTATCTTATTAAGAAATTATTTCAGGGGCAATCCTAGGTTGGTTGGATTTTGGGATTGAGTAATGGAGAGGGTGTCTTAAGTGTTTGGATGGTGAAGAGGTGTTTTATTTTCTCTAAGTGGTCATATCACCCTTATCCAAGCTTGTCTCTATATCCCCTCTACATTATTCGTCCATTTTGAAATTCCAAAATTCGGATAGCTAGGAAAATTGAGAAAGTACTGAGATATTTCCTCTAGCCAAAAAATTGAGAAGTATGAGAGATTCCCTTTTGGTCAAGGTACAGGTGAAGAGGGATCATTCAGTTATTCAGGGGATTGTGTGTAGATCTAAGTTGGAGTGTGGTTTTGGTCTTGGAAATTTGGTGCCTAAAAAACACTGCCCCTTGTTGGGTAAATGGTGGTGGTGTTTTCCTTTTGAGGAGAACTTCCTTTGCATAAAGCTATAAAACATAGACTTGACCTACATTCTAATGGGTGGAACATTGGGGGTTTAAGATGTTCTAAGGAGAGTCCTCAGTAAAGTATGGCTCAGGTTTATCGTCTGATTATTTCTTACATAAAAAAAAGGTGTAGGTTTAAGATGTTTTAAGGAGAGTTCTTAGTAAAGTACTGCTCAGGTTTATCCTCTGATTATTTCTTACATAAAATAAGGTGTGGGAAATGTTTCTTGGATCCTCTTCTAGGAAGATGCTTGGGGTGGGGAATTGTATGCTTTTCATTTCCTCGCTTATATCATCTCTTTTTAGCGCATAATAATGCCATTACTTCCTTATTTCAAAATGGGTCTACTTCTTGGGTTCCCACTTTCACAGGCCTCTAAATGATACGGATGTAGAGAAATTCTCTTCATTGTTGGTTTTTCTGGAGTGGCGTCATATGAGAGGGATAGTGGGAGTTGGGTTTTGGATTCCTCTCGTTTCTATTCTGCAGAAAATTTTTCTTTGAGCAGATCTTTAAATCCCTTCCCTTTCATCATTTTATATGGAAAGCTAAAGTCCCATCTCTAAGATAAAGGCATTAACTTGGTTGGTTGTCCTTAATAAAATTTTAACAACAACAATCTCATAGAGTAGGAGGCCTTTGAAGGCGTCATCTCCAGATGTTTGTTTCTTGTGCTCTGGTAGCTCAGAATCTGCTTTGCATATACTTCAGCATTGCTCACTCTCTTGCGGGATATGAAACAAATTATTTGCTGTTTTTAGAGAGAATTGGGTTTGCCCAGATTTGGTAGAGTTATTATTACATCTCTCTTGTACAAATTTTGATAAATGTGATTATGGTTTAGTCATGTGGACTTGTGGCATTTTGCAGTTTTAAAGGGGACTTGGATGGAAAGGAATGCTCTTCTCTTCTCAGGGAAGACAAAGTCTAGTATAGGGTTCAGTACTTGGCTTCTCTCTGGTCTTTTGCATCCGGCTGTTTTAAAGGGGTGCATTTCTCAGATTCTCAGAGATTGGAAAGCCGTTTTACTTTGATTGCTTTCTGGTCTATTTTGGTTTCTTATTTTTATAAGGATCTTATTCCCCTCTTTCTACATTCTTTCCTCTACAGTAAGTATATTTTCTTTTTCTATTTAAAAAAAATTAAGATCAATGATCAAATATCTGGGGGTATGCTGGGAGCATCTATTATTGAACTCTGAACATAATCATTTAGGAGATTACTTTGAAAATCAAGACCTAAAGCACCATCAACAATGTCAATCCCTCCACTTATGACTCGTGACAAATTAGAGTTCCAATGTTATTTGTTGACCCTATTGGTCACATCCCGTTTTGATCATGACAAATATCTTGGTATCTAATGTCTGTCAAGTTTGTATGCAGGTTTATATTATCATATCATATACTGGTACATGAGAACACTTGAAGACTAAAGACCCTGAAGACTCATTGTAATTTATATTTTGTATAATTTGGGTCTGTAATAGTAATATAGGAACGGTCTGTAATAATTAATGCATGGCATGCATGTGGGAACTAAAGCTCAAGACCGTAGTCTGACCTTAGGGATGGTCGACCGACGCCAGGTTTTTTGGCGTACTTAAAAAGAACTTAAAAAGACCCTAAGTCCCAACACTTGCACGTAAGAAAGTCCCCAACAACACATATATTATCAGGGAAATTAATTTAAGTGAAATTGGGCTTAATTGCAAAAATTGAGAGGAGTCGGGCGACCGAACCCCAGGTGAACAAATCACCCCGGCCGCCCGAACTGTTGAGAAGTCAACAATTTGACCAGCTCTCGAACGACCGAACACAAAATATTCCTATCTCCCTTAGGCGCCTGAACCCTCTGAAAGGGACTTCTCAACTACTCGGGCTGCCGAACATTCACGTTCATTATGGCCTCGGGCTACCGAACTGACCAGTTCAGGCTACCGACCTTTGAGCTGGGCACCCAAATCTTGCACCATATGGTACTAACTTTAGTTCAGCCACCCGATTCCAAACTCGGGCACCCGAACCATTTTTTATAAATTTCTCTAATGAGTCTGTTCGGGCGACCGAACTAAAGTTCAGCCACCTGAATCCTCTCGGGTTGATTAATATTTTTACTGAGGTTAAAGAGTTAAACAAGGTTGATTTTGCTAAACTTTTTTTAACAAATTTAAGAATGCCTTGTGTGTCCCCCAACGGTTATATTTTTACCTTTCTCTATATATAGGGGCTCATTTGCAAAATTAAGGAGAGATTAGCAATATAATTGGTGGAAAATCCTCTCAATCTCAAAAAGCCTATTTTTGTCTATTGCACTCCAAATACTCTCATATATTCATTCCCTCGATACATCTTAGCATTGTGAGAGTTTACAAATTGTGCTAGTGCTTATTAGGTATTACTAATACTCCCATTGTCTTGCTTGAATATTTGATATTGATTTTGGGGAGTTTAGTATAGTTTATCCCACAGATTTTTATTGATAAAATCTTGTGTTGGAATAAACTCATAAGCTTAAGGATCTTTGCATCGTCATGCAAGATTCCTATAGCTTTATTTTTGTGTGCAAAATATTTTACAAAACTAGATTTCACACAACTCTTGTGCTAGATACATTTGAGAAAATATTTTTTGAGTTCGTTTGAATATCATTGCTAGTATCTTTAAAACACTAATCTGATATTGAGATTTAATATACTTTACTTTCAAAGATTAGCTTGTTAGAACACTCTGCGCATATTTGAGATAATACATCCTTGAGTGTTGATTGCACACGTAAAGCACCGAACTTATAGTTCTTACATCATTGAGGTGCATTGATTATATTGTGCGTAGTGGTACATATCTGCTTGTATAAGAAACATTTATTTGTACAAAAATTTTATATTGATTGTATTCCAAGCGTGGGCCTGAAGAGGGAGACTAGCCTGTTAAATAGTCCCGGACTAGCTTAGATCCGGTTAAGAAAGCTAGGTGCGTCATCCTGGTAAGGCGTGTTGGTTGAGGTCAGCCCCATTAATTGACCTGATTGTAACCGGTGCTACTCCACCCGTTAAGTGAGCAGTAGTGGAATCCTTATACTGGTGTAACCAAGACGGGGACGTAGGCAGTATTGGCCGAACCCCGATAGCATATCGTGTGTTTGTATATATTTCTGCACTTTATATTTACTGCACATGTATGTTATAGTCTGAATGATGTGCATGATTTAAATTCCGCATATTATACTTATCTGCGCATTTGGGTAGACAAACCCCAGGTTGTGTAATACTACAAATGTCTAGTTAAACCTAGGAAAAAGTTTAAAATTCCAATTCACCCCCCTCTTGGGAATACACCAAAGCTCACATTATTTATCTACAAGACCTCCACTGTATTAAGACATCTAATCCCTCTTAATTTCCCATGTGACTTGGCTCAATCAGGCCATCAAATTTACAGTCCACAAAACATATCCCTAATTACCAATCAGTTGTCGCTGTGGTCACACCTTCCAGCACATCCTTTTAGCCAAAATAGCACAGGGAAGGTCAAATATCAATCTCGATATCCTATTTATTATTTCTTCACAGGCCTACTCAATCTGGTAACATGACAGGCACCATGCTTGAATATGTCGAGTGCTATAAAATTTTCTAATAAATCATGCCATATTAAGTTTTATCTTTGTTTTTCCCAAAGGGCTCTCCCATTAGGGTTTGAAGTTGGGGAGTACCTATCAATGCGCAAAAGAACTCCACATGAGTATTTCATTTATGATGAAAGCAAAGCAAGTGTGTTCATGGCAATAGGAAACATGCAAGCAAAAATTTTGTGTAATGTTAAACCTCTACTTTTGGCAATATTTCCAATCCCTCTCTTCCAAATTTGAAGGTCAATCTCTCATTCAAATCCATTAGTATTGTTTTATATTCCTACTGAAAAAGACAAAGGCACTCCAACATTGGATGATATTCTTTTTAAGGAACTTTTATGGGCACAAGAGACTCACCTCCCCTTAGGTTTGGAAAAAAGACGGAAACCACCCTTGAGGTTTCAAAAATGTCACATGCTCTCTCGAGGTTTTCCAAAAAGATAGAAACCACCCTTTAAAAAACTAGTCTTTTGCAAAATACAAGGAGACATTTGTCTCTTTTTTGCGAATCTCAAAGGAAATCCCAAAATTTTTAGAATTTTTGAAACATCAGCGGAAGACTTTGGAATTTTTGAAACCTCAAGGGAGGCCATTGTCTTTTTGCCAAACCTCAAGGGAGGTCTATGTATTTCGCCCAACTTCTATATAGAATTGAAACAAAGAAAATTGATCTTGCAATGGAGTTAGAACCCTAAAAGTAAAACACTACACCTTTGAATCAAAGGGAAAATAATCTATTAACATTAGGCCCCTTGGCTTTTCTTTTTTTAAAACAATCAGATATTTCAATGAAAGTGGACCAGGCAATTTCATCTAGAAGTCATAAAAATTCTAGACTGAAAAGGCATGTGCGATTACATGGCTTTTTGGAAATGATTCTCCTCATTCAGGCTTGAGCAATATAAAAATAAGCTCCTTGCTCTTCTCATGGAACTTCTTTTTACATGTATATGAACTATATGTAGTACAAAAATAGAGTGGAATTATAGACAATAGGAGAGCAGTGAGACTCGGATAAACTAGACATATGACTACACGAAGGATAAACCCCTCATATCCCTAAAATAAATGAAATATTTTTAGAAGGAACTAATTTCATAAATTTGGCGTTGCATTTTTTCCATTTGGCTAACAAAATTAAATCAAGTAATGAGATTAAATATGCTTCACATGAAATGCAAAAGCAAGGATAAATGATGCAAATGTAACACTATAATTAAATTAGGGCATGAGTTTCGTAGCATGGATATAACCTTTCTCTTCTTTAAAACAAGATTGAGTGTGTCCTCAAGTTGTCTCTTCTTGTGCTTTCTTGCTTTGTCCAGAGCACCATCCGCCTCTACAAAATTTAACCACGCACATAGGTAAAATCAATAGGCAAAAGCTACCACAAGCTACATATTGAATGAAAATATAGCACAAATAAAAACCCCAGACATATTTACTTAGGAGACCACACGAGCAAGTATACTTATTCCAACACCCCCCCCCCCCCCCCCACACACGCACACACACAAAATAAAAATAAAACCGAAGTGCATATACTAGATCTCAAATAAGCCTACAGAATGCATCATACAAATTGCTAGCTTTCTATTTCACAAGAATCAAAATCATTCAGTTTCCTTCTTTTTGAAGAATATAATCAAAAACTTGGCATCTATAAACAATTATATAAACTGTGCAGTCACATTTCCAAATTTTCTCTTTGTGGATAAAAGATCAGATAAAGGTACACGTATGACCAGCACAAACAGTAATTCTATTGTTATTTCAGCATATGGGACCGCTGGATATCTGATTTTCTACTAGTTTATGTACTAGAGAGCAAGGTTGCTAGAATCAGGATTCTAAATTTGATCGTTGGAAGGGCCTGCACAATCAAATCATAGAATTGGATCAAGAATTGTAAGATTCTACTTTCAATGTAAAATAAAAAATAATATATGTGGAACTTTATGACAAGTCTAAAGATTAAAAACTTGATTAGTGACTTAGTATAAGAAGTTAAAAATAAAATAAAATGTTCAAACAATAAAAAGAAGAAACAGAAGAATAGCAAGAAAAGAAGGAAAAGAGGGAAAAGAAGTATTAGAAAAATAGTGGCCACTGTTGAGTCTTTTCAAGAAGTAGATCTGTTTCGAAGCATACCCCTCTGCAGCTCTCCTGGATCTGCTGGCTTGGCTCTTTTCTTGGCTGCTGCTGATCAAACAACAAGAAACTCTGTGTTGAAGAGGGCTGAGGTGTTCAAGTCAAACACCAAAAAAGGAAGAGGACAAAGGACTGAGTTCTTGTCGAACACCAAGAACTCTGGTCGTCGAACACCAACCGCTGATCAAACAGAAATACTGCTGGCTGCTGCTGATCAAACACCAGTCACCAGATGAAGGGCTCTCTGGTTGTCAAACAAGAGAGAAATTAAGATACTGGGTTGCTAAACTTCAATGAGGAGTATAGGACTGAGGTGTCGAACTCCAGGGAAGTCAGGTGCAGATTCTACTGAATCTGTTCATCGATGGGAGGCTGAGAGCTATTTTGGCCCAGGTCTTGAAGACCTTTGGACCGAACATAAACTTTTGGGCCTTTGGGCCAAGAAAAACTTGTATTGAGCCATATTATGGAAGCCCCAAAAACGAAAGGAAAAAAAAAAAAAACCAATCCAGGTAACAAAGTAGTATCCACAGGATTCTACGATTTCAATTCTATGATTCTACCACGAATCTACTTGATTCCTTTTTTTTTTCTTTTTTTCTTTTTTGACTTGGACCGTTTGAATGAATCTAGATCGTAGAATCGTATGATTCTATGATCCAAATCGCAATCCTAATAACCATGATAGAGACAAAAAATATGATGATATTTGATTTGGATTATTGGGGAAAAAAATGCAAATTGGATTACTTGAAATTGTTAAATTCTGAAAATATCTTTCTTCATCACAAACTTTTGATATCATCACTCACATAAGTAAACTAAAGCAAGTAAGGAGTGCAGTCCATCAAACCTTGGGAGGAAAAGACCTGCATTAGGAATGAGACAATAATCTTTTTGAAATCTTAATTTTGATAGTTTTGGCCACAAAAGGAACAAAGCAAGAAATAAGACATTCTTCTATAAAGAAGCCACCATGCAAATAGACTTCTAATAAAAACTTCCTCAGTGTAACAAGAAAAGAAAATGTCATTAAATACAGTGTAGTCAAAGAAATCTTTCACAAAGCAAAATATGTAAAGATATATATATATATATATATATATATATGTGTGTGTGTGTGTGTGTGTGTGTGTGTGTGTATATAACTACTTCAATTTGAACAAGTCCCCCCCCCCCCCTCTTTCATTTTTCCCCATCTCAAACTTATGAATTTCTTAGAGCCTGTTTGGTATCGTTGTTATTTTCCAGTTTTCTGTTTTTGTTGCCGGCTTTTAGTTGTTTGCAGAAAATTAAAACTAGATTTTATGGTTTTTAGCTGTTTTCGCAACCTCTTGCTAAAAAGTTTAGTATTCAGAAATAGGATTTTTTGGATTAAATCATTCATTTTATACACTTTTAAATTAAAATTAAAATAAATGATCATATGAATTTAAACATAATTAAAATAAAAATATACATAAATTTCAAAAAAATAATAATAAAGTCAATTACAAAATATTTTTACTATTTTTCAATTGTCATGTCCAATAAATCTTTTTTGCAAAAAGTAAAATTTGAAAGTATAAAAATTAAGTAAAATAATTACAACAATTTTTATTTTTATTATAGTTTTTTTAATGTATATTATTTGTAATTTTATTTTAACCATATTTTTTTATAATATTATTTGATTTAAAGATGAAAATGAGCATTTTTTAATTAAGTTTTTAATTTGTATTAATTTTATAAATGTTAACCAAACAAGTTGCTAGTTTTTTGTTTTTAATTTTCATTTCTGGTTTTCGTTTTTATAATTTTTTACAGTAATACCAAATGGGCAGTGCGGCTGATTTTTCGCCTTGCTGTTTCAGTAGTGGCCTGTGTCACAATTTTAAAGACTCTTTCCTTTTGTGCTTTTGTGAGCATGGGTGCGTTTTTGTGTGCCCAACATGATGCATGCATATCTCAAGAGACCGTGTGCAGAAGGCATATTGAATTTTTTGCCACGCATGGTTTTAAAAAACAGTGGTGACCAGCATAACTCTTAACAACCACAGTTTAGTGTTTGCTGCCACTGAGGACATATGTAATGGGTGATAGATACACCATCCATGAATTAATTTTTTGCATTAGCAAACTCGTTATGAATATAGATTCATATGTCTGGATCCCAAAATCCCAACACGAATGCTTTAAATGGTTTTTAGTAAATTTTAACAAATCTAAATGTAACATAAACTACAAGAATTAGATGTTATCTTGGTTTCTTTAGTTGCTATAGTGTGGAAGCATGAATTTGTTGCTTTTCACCACTTTATTGATTATAAGTGAAATTTAAACCAAGAAATCATAAGTATAACAAAATATAAAATATAGAATGTTCATTTATCATACAAGAACATAAATGTATAGCAATTTGAAGTGTTTCTATCTCCAAATTAGGTAACAAAAATACCCAACCCCACCCCCCAACAAAAAAAAAGGGAAGGAACATACAATGTTCAAATATGTGCATTGTTTTAATGACAGAGAAAGTCAGATTTATTTGATTTGTAGATATTGAAGTGCATACTAAATGTCAAATTGAATAAACCTAACAATGAAAAATTTATTTACAATTACCAATTAAAATAAGACCAACTTAAATTTGTCTATGTTTCAATATAAGAAAAAGAGAAAAATGCAAAAAGTGAAACCAAAACCTCTTTAGGCATTCCTGTAATGGTCTCTAGCAGCCCATAATGGTTACATAATAGCCAATGCAACTATTACACATCCACGTTTAAAACTATGCCAAACAAGACATGCTCCAAATTCCAATTTTCTCAAAGCAACTTGCCTGCAGAAGGATGTATAATGAGACTACCAGAATCTTCTGTTTTCCTCTCTTACTTACTAGAAGCGCGTGTACACGAACACTGTAGAGGTTTGACATGCATTGTTAGCCCACAACCTAACAGCTAAAACTTTTAGGTGAAGTGGTATTCTAACACTATCAAACCCATGGTACTAGGAGGTTTGGGGTTGTAGTCTTCTTGCCTGTGTTTAATATAAGTTTGTTAAAAAAAAATTACAGTGTTCCCAATAGGGTGTTATTCATTGTTTGCTTCTCTCTCCACATGCAATTGGGCTGCGCAGACCAAGTGCAGTGTTAAGGCTTAATATACATTATTGACCCACAGCCTAACAGCTTAAGTTCTTTAGGTAAAGTGTTATTCTAACACACACAAAGGCACGCAGTTCAAACCTTCGAATCTCCTCCACACACACACATTTCAAAATCTGCTGGCAATATCTTCCTTTTTTCAACACTTGAACCAAATTTTGGATTCCTCCCTCTAGAATCACAATTCCATACTTTTGACTTAAACGTTTGTATCCTCTAGAAACATCTCTCTCTCTCTCTCTCCCTCTCTCTCTCCCTCTCTCTCTCCACACATTTTAAAATCCATTGGTAACATCTTCCCTTTTTCTACCCTTAAACCAACTTAGCTCGCACACCATTCTTCAAAGGTTTTACTTCTTTTTTACCATTTACAATTTCTTGTTTTTGATAAGTAAAGTGAACTTTATTGAAAAGGCATCAAGGGGATGCCAGCCAATGGTCCAGAAAGTCAAGCACCCTGAAGGGTGTCACACAAATCAAAAATTACATTATAGTCATTAACAACAGTCCCACTATGCCAGCTATTGACCGCAGTAAACCAGTGTTCTTTGCTGTTTTGAATTGCTTAGGTTGAATTTTTAAGCACTTGCCTATTCCTCTCTTTCCAAATGCACCCAAAAACTGCATGGGGAATGAAGAGCATCCCCTTGCAATTAAAGAAGAAAACAAAAAAGGAGAATGAGACATCATCCTATGAGAAAAAGAGAACAAAAAATAAGGAACTACAAATAAAGCCACACTGCTTTCTGATATCTTTGTAAATCCAAAAAAGGCACCCCCGTAAAACATCCAGCTACAAAGGACCAACACCGAGATGGGTAGTGAATCATTCCCCATAACAAACAACCGGAATTTATTCCATAGAAATATGCACATTCCCAAATGCCGCACAAAATTGCAAAAAGAACAACACCTCCACAAGGTGGACCTGCCACCGTCCTTTTCAGAGTCGATAAATCTCCACCTTCTCCAGGGAACCACCCTCCCCCCCCCCAAAAAAAAAAAAAATTATACCAAACAACTTACTTCATGTCCTCCAAGAGAAATAGCAGTGCAGAAAAAGATGAGATGAAAGGGCTACCAAACATAAGGTACATACAACCAGAGAATGCCTTGAAAGGCCTCCTAATACACAACAGATTATTAAGAATAACCAGCCAAATAAAAGCTATCTTAGAGGGGACTTTGGCTATCCAAATACTCTAAAAAACCACACCCAGCTAAGGAAGCGAGCTCCATGGATTAATTAGAACTGAGGTTTATAGTAGCAATCCCACTCTTCCCAAATGTATTTTTAAACCTGCAATCGTCTCAAAAAGAAGGATAGAACATTCAAGAAAGGCTCTCTTTGATCACCTAGAAAAGAATAGTATCATGAGCAATCAGAAGATGAGACACAACCACCCCCCCCCCCCCCAAAAAAAAAAACTAACACCAATCCCTCTTGCAAAACCTCTATCTACCACCCTATCCATCAATCCATCCAAAAGACATTTATAACCAGAACAAGCTAAAAAAGAAGATATCAGAACGACTTGCTAACTCCTCCCAAATCCCTAAACCAATCCTTAGATTTACTATTGATAATGAATGAAAAGAAAGCATTTGATAAATGCCTCTTTATCCAAGCATGCCCCTAACCCCCAAAACGCTTTCTAGCAAAGATCTTACACAAGATATTTCAACAAACCTGATCATAAGCCTTTTCAAAATCCATTTTAAGAATGACCCCTTCTCTTTTCAATGTTGAAAATTCTCCACTTCCTCATTTGCTATGAGAATGGCACCCACAATCTGTCTTATCCAAACATGAAGGCACTTTGGGCCTGAGAAACAGTAACCTCCAAGACTAAAGCAATCCACAAGAACTTCTGCAATGATGTTGTACACACTGAATTGAAAGGTCAAAAATCAGCAAATCTTAATAGACCAACCCTTCTTAAGTGATGAAAGTAAAATTGGTATTTTTTCCCAAAACCCCAATATCATCAAATCAAGAAAGATATTGATGCAGGGGCAAGTGTCCAAATTTCCCAAGTTACAGTTCGACTCTATAGCAACGCACTACAGTGCAAAACTGTTAAGGCCACTATTCAAATTAAACTGGCAAAGTTATTTTAATGGATTTTGTCCCTCTTAAAGTTTTTAAATTAAACCTATTCTGGGGTTAAGGAATTGCTTTTCTATTTTGGTTTTATGGTATATAAGCTGCTCTAATTGATGTAATAATTTAGTGCAGTTTTCGTGCATTAAAAATCAACAAGATGTGCACTTTCTTTTCCCTCGACTTAACTCCAGAAGACCAGCCCTTGGCTGCATATTTTGATCTCTGTTACTGTCTCTCCTTAATTTTCCCTACATCAATTTAGTATCAAAGCAAAAGAACAATCATAATATCACCATGGCAGCAAGAAGAGCAAGGGTTCCTGTTGAACCAAGCACAAGGGATGTTAGAGATGCAAAGGGAGATGAAACAACTCATGCAAGAGACGCAAAACTTACATAGATATCATCCAGAAGCCCAAATGGAGATACCAGAAGGCAACTGAAATCCTTTAAACATGCCACAAGATAGTCTTAGAGATGAACTATTTGAAGAAATAATTCTATAGATTGGAATTCCCTGCTAATCTATGATGTTTACCTTTAGGATTCTCAACATATGTATACCCAAAAGACAAAGATAAAGAAGTCATTGCAGGATCATATAAAGAGGGAAGCTACAAAGACTCATGAGTGTTTGATGGACATCGCCATAGATCAAGGTTTATGGTAGTTTTTTTAAATAAGATAAGTTATTGGTTGTCCATTTCATTAGAGGACTATTCAATCAAGGACAACTTTGTTCATGTCACAATGAAGGGAGTTCAACAAAATTTGGGAAAACTTGCTAAAATAATAATTGATCAGTCAACTTTCTAAAATTACAGTGATGATAGTAAGTTTATTGATGGGAGGTGTCATGACATCAAGGGAGATCAATATTGATTCTTATTTATCAACTTGTTCATTTTGTTGCAGAATCCCTTATTTGGAGTGCAAGATTCATCATGAGCAAATTAAAGCCAACATGTAGAGTCTTGAATTATTCAAAGGAACAACAAGAAATCGGATAGAGAGGATTTTTCTTGGATAAGTACAAAAACATATTAAAACAGAAAAAACAAACGAGAGAGAGAGAGAGAGAGAGAGAGAGAGAGAGAGAACAAGAGTACAATGAAAGGAGGAGGGATGTCCTCCCAAAAAAACACAAAAATAAAAATTAGAACAAGACTGCCCTCCAATCCCTTTGAAGGACAGACAGCATCATCCCCCCTCCCCCAAAAAAAAAAAAAACCAAAACGGGTTCACAAAGAAGCCAAAAACAGCACTCTATCCCATAATGAGCGAAGAAAGGTTGCACAATCCTTGAATATTCTCGTATTCTTCTCAACCCAAAGGGTCCACAGAATAGCAAAAACCACACAACACCACAATGCTCTTTCCAAAACCACAATATTTCATTAGCAAAAAAGTCACCGAGGACCCGAGGCACCACCCAAGCTTCATCAGAACAAGAAAAAACAGCACTCAATAGATGGTTTGCCAACCAACAATGAAGGAAAAATACATACAAATCCGGACATAAGCCTTATAAGGTCTTCTAACCTATAATAAACCATGTATACTGATCCTATTAAGAGATATAGTCAAGAAGAAAGTCCAAATTTGCAAGGAACCTTTCCTCCCAAATCACGTGGCAGTGGCTCCAAGGAAAATGATAGAGGAAGGAGTTTTTAAGAGGATAGATAGGATTGTTTTTGGAAGTCCAATTGACCATGACAAGATTGCACTAAACTCGAAGACAAATTTCTCTCTCCACCAAGGAGGAATTGATAAAGAGGCAAAAGAGTCTATCTTCTCTTTTTAAGAAACAGTTTCTCATTTTAGCAGGACTCTAGCACACATTGTTTACAAAACTGTTTGCATTACTGCAGCAGATTTATTGTTAGGGGCTTTTGTGTATTTTTCAGTTCTTTTCTATAATTTATCGGGGATGGATGGGATTAAACATATTTTAGGAACTAATATTTGTCTTATCATTAGGGCTTTATGCTCTATATAAGCTGTTGTAATTGATGTGATGGGGAGTGCAGTTTTCTTGAATTAAAAAAGGTGTTCTTTCTTTTCTTTTTTCTAATTAAAACAGAAGATACTCATTGAGAAGGAATTACAAAGAGGATGAGAACCTCCAAAAAAAAAAAAGACAGAAGGAAATCAAAACAAAATCTAGCAATTAAAAAAAAACAAACCAAGAAACTGAACTAAAAGGGCCAACTAATCACACTGAATATTAGAGAAGCCCATAATTCCAAAGCACCCAGTGTGAACACCCACAAGGGGACCAAAAAATCCTGTCCCAAATAGATCTATGAATGAAAAACAATCTATATAATGACAATAGAAGGTCAATCATTCTCAAATACAAGGATCAGCACCGTGGATACATTAGATTGTGTTAAGAGAGATAAGTAAATGCTTGATCCAGATCTGGGGGAAGAGCTTCAATCAGAGATTGGACAAAGTAGGGAAGAATGGAAGATCCCCTATCTGTTTGTTATCAAATACAATCATTCATGCAGTAGGTGGGTAAGATTTCCCAAAGATGCTGCCGACAAGTTCTGTTTCTGTGATGGCTTATCGAACTTTGGTCGGTTGGGAAGTGAATTAGAAGCATTCAAAAAGGTATTGTAAACAACTAGATGTTGATTTGTCCAGCAAAGGAGGGGAAATTTTTGGAGTTAGTTAGGGTTGGATCAGAATGGAAGAGATATTTGGTGTTTGTCCCAGGTGGCTTAAAGGGTGATGGGTGTAAAAGCTTCGTGGATGAGTTTTGCAATGTGGCGAGGGAGCTCCGTCCTGAATGTGGTGGCAAAGATGAAAAAAGCGAGTCAGTCCATCAATCATGAGCCAAGTGGTGGTGGCCAAGAAGATCGACAAGGGCAAAGAGTAATCGAGATAATCAGACATGGGTGAAGGGTGTGATAACAGGGAAGCGTCAGCTATGTACCCAGAATGTTGGTGAGTTGCAATCAAAGGAAGCTGTCTCTGCCGAAAACTTTGAATTCTTGTTCAAAGATGAAGGTTACAACAGTTGAGATTACTAGGGCTGAAGAAGGGACTGCGGGATTGGTACAGGCGGCTAGGGTTTCTCTTGGAAGGAGGAAGAGATGAAGATAGAGCCCGGGTGTTAGCTGTTTGTATTGGACCTAGGCCAGATTCTTGAAAAAGGGGGAGGTTCTTTGTTCTCTAAGTTGGGCCAGCCACTCCAACAGGTCCATTCTCATTACAAAAAAGGGAAGAATATGAAGCATTCTTTGGAAAATAATGAGGGCACCTTTTCTTCCCAATTGGGCCAAGAACAGGCAAGTGTATAAACATTGCTGACAAGGCCCAGGAGAAAAACCTAATGGTCCATGGAGTTGGTAAATTTTCTAATAAGGATCAAGGATTTCCTTTTGTGAGGTTTCGAGTAGTAGAGGCCCAAAATTTTATTGATTGCTATTAGGAGCAGGCTTGTTCATCAAGGTGTGAAGGAGTTATGTCTCTGGAGGAACAGGAGCGGTAACCAGTTGGAGATCAAAATCTCCTGCAATTGCAGGAGACCAGAATCTATTGCAGTCAGTTGGAGGCCAGATTGCGGAAGGTTTTGGTGATGGTTTGCATACACGGAGATGAGTATTTCTGGTAAAAGAAATGATGCAAAAGGGTGTAAAATGGCTGAGGATATAGAGGTGAGTAAGCACCAAACAAGGAGCAAAAAGGGAAAAGTAAGAATAAGTTTCCTTGTCAATAATTGTATGAATACAAACATGCTGGGAAATAAGTTTTTATGAACAGATGAGGCAGGAAAGTTTTTGTATTGAGGAATGTCAATTGTTCTATGTATAAAGGTGGAAATCATTTTCAGGGAAAAAAAATTGTAGGAACGTCTCGGTTGAGGAAAGCAATATGGTAGTGATTTCGCTTGTGATTGTGGTTAGGAACCACCGATACTTCTAGAAGCCTGAAGTGTCGGTCTCAAACACATACTCCCTGGCACATATTTGACACATGTCTGAAATTAATTTTTTTATTTTTATTTTTAGACACAGTTAGAGACTTTCTGACACTTTACTGACATCTCAAGGACACCTACGGCCCAATTCTTGCTCCGAAATGTTGTGTTTTTTTGCCCTTCTAATTATGTTAAAAAAAACATCCAAAAAAATAAAATTAGGAAGAGGTTGTCAGACTAACAGTAAAGAAGTTCTTTTGAAATTGGAGTGGCTGGACTTTGGAGCCCTAGCACCACTGAACCAGTCTTATAGAGCACCTTGGACATCCTATAATTCTCCCCTCTCCCTAAAGCCATCAACAGTTTGCACTCTCTGCTAATCTTTACTTTTTGATGAGCGATGCCCAACACCCCCCATCAACCATGCCAACGAGTTGTTTTTTGTTGTTGGACCAATATTCTATGATATGAATGTAGAAGATGATTATATAAGTGTAGTTTGTAAAGTATGTATTGATAATTTAGCATGAATGGTAACTACCGCAATATTTTGTCATCTTAAACAAAACATGGCTTCACATGTATTTTTCCTTATTAATTAAACAATACACCCCTCCCACGTCGCATCCCCATTTTTTTGAAATTGCTGTGTCACCGCTCATGTCATACTCGTATCTTATGCTGGTATCAGTGCTTCCTAGGATTGTGGTGTTTTGTTGGATGAGATTCACGAGAAAATGGGTTACATTTCTGCCTCTTCTGATTTGGGATATTGTGCGCCCCCTTCTCCATGAGAAGGTTTAAAAGATACTACTATTCCTTAGGAAGGGAGCTCAATGATTTTGTTGTGACTAATCAATGCAGGATGGGTTATTACCTACTCCTTGGAGAAGCATAGTGCACAGGATGCAAGTGCTCAAAAACTTTTGGATGAAATGGGTTTGTGAATGGGGGATCACAAAGGGATTGAAGTTCAACTGTATGGGGGACAAACAAGCGAAAAAAAGTCAGCAGGAACTAGCAAGATTTCATAGCTCTACTAATTACAAAAGTAAGGGCTTAAAGAGCAGTTTTCTTAATTAAGGTCAGGAATTTTTTTAGTTTTTTCAGTTTCTTCTTTCTTTCTTATTTTTTCATTGGTTTCCTATTGGTTTTTTGTTTTTTTTTATGATGTGGGAACTCCAGCCACCGACGAGCAGTGCGGCACCCGGGGCAGCGTCCTCCCCCCCTAGTCTCGCCACCCAGGTAAATACAGATGCGGTCACAGCTTATACACACTCGGACCGGACGTTCAGGATGCGGTCACCCTCGCAGTGAACCCCTTTACATGCAGGCGAGACTCCCGAAGAAGTGACAAAGCGCACCATGACTTTGCCTCCGCTGAGAATTGAACCTCCAATGCTCCGTATAACCCTCCTGCTGTACCATTGCACCATGCCCGTGGGGGCTCCTTTTGGTTTTTCTACTTTGAGGATCTCTTGTCCTCTCCTAGGTTGTAATTATCTTTTTTTCTCTATCTTAATATGTTTCTTTTTCTATAAAAAAAATAAAAAGAAGGAAGCACAGTCCCGAAAAGTCCGAGCATTCCTCTCCAAACAAAGTACCCATATAATTTCAAAGACTGCACACCACCACAATATCTTCGCCTTCTTTTGCCTCCAAAGCAAACAATACCAATCAACAAGATATCCTCCAACAACAGTGAACAGTGGACAAATCCAATATTTTCCCAACCGAAAAAAAAGAAAGACTTACTCTATAAGAACCAAACCACAAAGCAATGAAGAACTAAATGAGCATGATCCCCAGTATTAGTGTAAAACATAACACATACATCGAGGAGCCATTTATGGTTTACAAAGCTGCAATAGATTGGTGGTGCTAACTCTACTTACTATATTTAGAAAGGCAATCCACACACCAACAAAAAACAACACCCAATAGTTTGTAATTGATAATTTTGCATGAATGGTGCTTACATTGCATTTTCAATCAAAATTACCGCAATATTTGTCATCTTAAATGAAAACATGTCTAGACATATTTTTCATATTAATTAATCATGTATCCTTCCCGTGTTGCATCCTCATTTTTTGAAATTGTCGTGTCACCGCTCATGTCATATCCGTGTCTTATGTTGGTATCAGTGCTTCTTTGGGATTGTGGTGTTGTGTTGGATGAGATTCACATAAAAATGGGTTCCGTTTCTGACTCTTCTGACTTGGGATCCTGTGTGCCACATTCTCCGTTAGAAGGTTATCTTCCTAGTCCTAAGGAAGGGACCTCGGGCGATTTGGTTGTGCCTAATCAATGTAGGATTGGTTATTACGTACTCCTTGGAGGAAGTTAGTGTGCAGGATGCCAGTCCTAAAAAACTTTTGGATGAAATGGGTTTCTGGCTGGGGGATCACGAAGGGAATGAAGTTCAGTTGGAAGGAGGACAAAAAAAGTGAAAAATGGTCAGCGGGAACTAGCAAGACATTATAGCTCTATTAATTACAAAAGTAAGGTCTTAGAGAGCGTTTTTCATAATTAGTGTTGGCAATTTAATATTTCTTACAGTTTCTTCTTTTTTTCTTATTTTTTCACTTGATTTATTTTGGTTTTTCTACTTTGAGGATCTCTTGTCCTCTCCTTGGTTGTAATTCTCTCTTTTCTCTATCATGATATTTCTTTTTCCATTAAAAAAAAAAGAGAATCATGGTCCCGAAAAATCCAAGCATTCCTCTCCCAACAAATTCCCCATATAATTTCAAAGACTGCACACCACCACAATATCTTCACCTTCTTTTGCCTCCAAAGCAAACAATATCAATCAATAAGATATCCTCCAATAACTGTGGACAAATCCAATACTCTCCCAACAACAAAAAAAACTTACTCTATAATCACCAAACTACAAAACAATGAAAAAATAAATAAGCATGATCCTCTGTGCCAATTATAACACATAACACATACATCAAGGAAGCCACTTATGGTCTCCAAAGCTGCAATAGATTGGTGGTGCTAACTCTATTTGGAAAAGCAATCCACACAAAAGCCTTTGGCTTTGAAGGAATTTTAGCTCTCAATTGGAAACAGGAAAAAGAATGGCAAGATTGTATTAGATGAAAGCAACGTTTTAAAAGGCTTAATCGAGGCTCGCCTCAAGGCAAGGCATGCCTTGAGGCTCAATCTCAAATACCAAATCCCAAAATGGCTAATGCATTATACGCTGAGGCTTACACATTTGCACAAAAAGCACACCTTTTGCACCTTTTTACTTGAAGCTTACGCATTTTGGGTATGTGATTCTCAAGTAAGATTTGGCTAGAAAATATTAACTCCATGTTTATATAAAAGGAATGTCATAATATGAGTTGATTTCTAAAACTCTTGAACCACAACCTTTCCAAAACAATTGAGTCGTATCTTAAATCTTGAAAAATAATTTAAACTTTGTAATGTTATAATTATCTCTTATCATGAATTACGTGATGAATTTAAGTTAGTAATTTTTCTAAATGGTCAGCAAGTAGTTTGCAAAATATATTTATTTTTTTTACATTATATTTTTTATTTTCTTAATTTTTTATTTATTTTTAAAACATGTAATTCATTCATATTTTTATCTAAAAATAAAATCTCAAAACGCTAACGCCCCAACACCTTAAGGCTTACGCCTCGCCTCTTAAGGGTTAGAGCACCTCGCCTTACACCTTCGCCTTTTAAAATATTGGATGAGAGTAAAATTATTTACAAGAGAAAACCATGGTTTTAAATAGCAGAAGCAGGTAGGATAGCGTAACAGTAACGTGTGTAGCAGGAAGTGGGGGCAGTGGATGTTACATAACAGGAAACAAGTGAAATGGCCATGAATTTTTTTTTCAAGCATGCATACTATTATATATATGGGTTTATTTGCATGTTTTAAGCTCTTAACCCTCCTTATAGAGAATTTTAGTGCATTTTGGATAACTTATTGACATTGTTTACTACAGCCAATATATTTTACATTTGTTATAAACCACTACCAATAGAAAAATTATATAGATTCTTTTACTTTTTCATTAGTGAAAAAGAAAAGAAAGGCAAGGTTGAAAATATAGACAAGAAATATCAAATTACTAACATTGTCATAATAAATATATATTTTCTGAACAAAATAGCATTCATATCAATTTTTTAGTTAATATATCTTTTGTGAATATCAATATAAATGAATAATTCTTTTATTATTATGATCATCATTATAATCTTCTCCCCCTCTCTTCATATAGCCTATTGAGAATGACTTGTGAAAAAGAAAAAGAAAAATGAGAAGAAAAAAATTTTAAAAATAACAATATCTTATGCCATTGCAGATACATAACCGGCTTAGCAGCCATTTTAGCAGTCCATAACGGCCAGTATGGCTGTGAACTCCCTGTCCCTTCCACCATTCACAGTGTAACTGTATCGGGAACTCAAGAAACCATTATGTGACGGCATTACATGATGGTCACGGCCACTATTTAAAACCATGAAAAATCACTAGACTCGAATATCCCCAACAAGAGAGTTCTTAAAAGAATCCGACAAACCTAAATGAGAGGAAAGCTCCTCAATCTCACCGTCAATGTGAATCTGTATGAAATTTAAAATCCCAATAAAACCCAAAGCTATAAACAATGAGAAAAAGAAGAAATAAGTGCATCATGACACAAGTCAGACAAAAACATTGAAGGAAAAGGAAAAATATAAATCTCTTCATTGGAGAACCTTCCAAAATTGAATCCTACAACCATCCCCGACTTTATACTTGATATATGGGGAAAAAAATTACCTACAATATGATTTGCACGAATATGGGCTCACATGAGTAACTCTAGCAACAATATTGGCATCCCACTCATCTGCTGCAGACCAGATTTACTTTTAATAACCCTATACCATAGAGAATATGTTTCCAAATGAAAAGGATGTAACCATTTACCCACCAAAGCAATGTTCTTAGACCTCAACCTACCAAGACCCAAGCCCCCCTCCTCCTTAGACCTATAAACTACCTACAAACTCCCCAGAGGAAATCTCTCACAATCTTCCCTTGGTGATTAGACTTACACTAGAATCTCAAATAAGGACAAAAAATAAAGGGGAATCAAGGAGATGCACCTAGATCAAAGTAATGCAACCCACCAAGGAGAAAAGCGCAACCTTCCACCCATCAAGATGTTTAGAAGCCTAAGCAGTCACTGCTTCCCTAGATCTAAAACCTCTAGCATCCCACCTCATGGAACTCCAAAATAAGCCGCAGGCCATTGTGAAATCCCAATATCTACAAGAGTAGCTAACTTAGGAGTCGCCACAGGACTCAAGTTAATAGCAGCTAGGACACATTTCGCTAAATTATGCTTGAGGCCAAAAACTAACTCGAACTCAAATACCTATTAAATGGTAAGAATATTACCAAAAGATTTCATATCAATCATCCTACTCAACCCATCAGCTATCAAAATAAAAAGAAAGGGAGACAAGGGATCCCTTTGCCTTACATCCCTAGACGCAAAAAGCCCAGTCTTTGTTTGCCCATTAATAATCACAAAAAATAAGAGGGAGAGAGAGAGAGAGAGAGAGTGACAAGCTCTAATCCAACAACGCCACTTAGCTCCAAACCCTTTCCTATCAAAAACCTTATCTGAAAATAACCAATCCGTCCTATCACAGGCCTTTTCAAAATCCAGCTTAAAAATTGAACTCTTTCTTCTTACTTTTCCTAACAAACTCCACAAGACTTTTGCCAAGGTATACTGCTCATTCTTTTTCTTTGTACTTGAGACTCCAGAAAATCAGCCCTTGCCCTTGCCTGATTATTTGATCTCTGTACCACATTATACTATCTTTTTACAAGAACATTCTAGTTAGGGTTTTGCATCCCCGCATCAAATAATCCATTAACATTTTGTCCACAAACTTAGATAAATTAGTTTCACAAACAAAAAAGAAAACACGCACTATTAAAAAATATAACAAAAAAAGTAAAACAAAAAAAAAAAGGACACAAATTTTAGATCATTTGAAACAAAATTCTTTAAGACAGATAATAGAGTTATTTCCTACCACCTATCACTGTACCCAAACACTCAGAAAATCTATTCATGTTAAAATGAAGTTTTACAAATATTAAGCTCACTAAAAAAATAATAACACATCCTAATCATACTATTATAAATTCTTCAATTAAGTGGATAACAAGCAATTTCAAAAATATTATAAACAAATAAATAAATATGAGGACAAAATACATAGGTGATAACTTACTCATCATTTCCAACTTCTCAATCTGTTCTCTGAGCGTCTCAGGGTCCTTCTTTAATATCCCCACTTCCCTCACCTTCTTTCTTTCTTTCTTGTTCTGTTAAAGATTCATAAAACCACTCAGAACGGTTCAAAATAGATTCCAATAGTTCATTAACGCCGTGAACAATTCAAACCGGGTGTTACGCAATACAAAAATGGTTGAATGTATCCATGGAACCAGATTAAACTAAAGCTAAATGAAAATTAAAACATTATTAATTTAGGTTTCGTTTTGGTTATCTAACGAACAAAGCAGCACGAAACCTAGCTACTGACACAAATTGCTACCTCAATAAAACATCCTAATAACACAAATTAGGGCAACAAATGATGAAACTAATCGTAGCGGGATTAGTTCAATAGAATTATTCACGCATATGATCTCACTGATCGCGCAAACTATGGGTTTTGCTTTTTATTTCCCTGCAATTCAAGAGCACCCCGCTAAAGCCAAAATGGGGAAACACAAACATAGAATGAAGAGGTATCAGAGAGTGCAAATTTACCCTTTTCAATTCCTTCTTGCGGAGCTCCTTGCGATATGCATCCGTAGGGTTCATGACTTTGCCACCCTTCGTCGTCTTCATCTTCTGCTTTCTGACAGTCTCTTCTTCGTCTTCTTCAAGCTCTGCACTCTCTCTCTCTCTCTCTCTCTCTCTCTGGGATTGAAATCAAGCTTGGAACCACTCTCTCTCCCTCTCTAGGGATTGAAAAGCGCCTCTCTCTCTCTCTCTCTCTCTGGGATTGAAATCAAGCTTGGAACCTCTCTCCCTCTCCCTCTCCCTCTCCCCCTCTCTAGGGATTGAAAAGCGCCTCTCTCTCTCTCTCTCTCTCTCTCTCTCTCGGGATTGAAAAGAGAGTGGTTTTGGTTTGATTGGGCTGGGCTTCTTTCGTCGATATCGAGCTGCTGCTGGACTCACGCCCTGGCCCATACGGACATTGAGCCCAATAATATCACTCCCAACAATAATAATAAAATCAAGTCTTAGGTCTTATTAGGTAGGATCGATTATATAAATCTTTTTCCTTCAATTAATATGATGATTGACCATTTCTTTTAACAAATTAGAGATATTAAATCCTTACTTATTTTAAGTCTATCCTTACCTCTTCTACTGCTCTTCACAATAACTAACTCACTATTCCTTATTAACGCATTATGTGGCATATATTGTAAGTGTTCATAACCATTTGAATCTTCTCTCCCTTATTTTATCTTATCTTCTGTACGAGTTACACCCAACTTATCGTGAATATGTTCATTTCTTAATTTATCTTTCAGTATTATGTCACTCATCCATCTAAACATTCTCATCTTGTCAACTTTTACTTTTTGGATATCCTGTAAAAATAAATTAAAACAAAAATATAAATATAAAACATTGTATACCAATTAATTATAATTAGAAAATTCATTCGTAAAAAAGAATTAATTGTGCTACATCATCCGTAATAAGATGATGACGATGAACATTCTCATGACAAAATATATAAATACTCCAACCTCAAATAGTTTGTATTTTAGATTCATAAAAATTTTATTATTTTACTTAAGTTTTATAATGCATCTTTTTTGCAAGATATCAAATCTCTATATATAGTATGTGTAACAACCTGCTTCATTAACTTTTTTTTTATATATACCATGATATTTAACATGCTCTGATACCATACTGGGATAAACCCAACCATAAACCTAAGCAACGAGAAACATAAATCACATAAACATAACCATATGAAAATATATACACATTTCAAAATCAATACCAGAGTACTACATGTTTTCCAAAATATACACATATATCTGTTTCCCTAGAATTTCCCTCAACTATACTGGGATATACAAAAACACTCCCAAAATATACTCACTCTCTACTGACAGGGTAGTACTGCAGCCCTTCTATCTGCGAGTCTGGTATGCTCGCCTACTTGGATCACCTGAAAAAATGATTCAATATTGGGATGAGCCAACGCTTAGTAAGACGAAATATGTTATTACTAGTGTGTGACAAATGAGCTACAATATAAAGAAAATTTGTATTCATATAAACATGCATAACTGAATATGTAAGTACAGTATAAGTAATAAAATTCTCCCTATTTCCATGTTGCTTAACATAACAATATCGTAGGTTACTATTCAAAATACTTCTATTATACATAAGTATAATCCCTAATTCTTTAAATCTGTACGTACATAATAGTAGTTGAAAATATTCCCTGTGGATATCTATGTGTCATGACTTACCCCCTCATGACAGGGTTGTGCAGCCCGTAGGCAGGATTTATCCTGGTTGGTCAACCAAGAATAAATCACTATACTCCATCGGTCGATCTGTCAACCTCAACCCATATCTGATGGGGAGTCTGTCCTCGTCAAGGGTCTAGGTAATCGACTTACTACCACGTATTATCTAAATAAGTGGTTGCACTCATAACGTAACATAATATTTATAGCAACGGTACCATGCTCTGTAACTGCATAGTCCAACAGGGTCTGATACTATATATTATATCTCTGTATACAACTATCTGATTTACCATGATTCTGAAGTAACCATAATAACCATAATACTGAATAAGCTGTAACTATAATTCATACGTCAGGATACTGAGAACTGCATAATTATAATACTGAAAACTGTATAATCATAATACTGAAAACTGTATAATCATAATACTGAAATTCGTATAAACATGGTACTGAGATTCGTATAATCATGGTACTAAAATTCGTAAAATCATGATACTGAAATTCATAAAATCATGGTAGTAAAATTCGTATAATCATGGTATTGAAATTCATAAAATATACGCCCCATATTATATTCATATTCTCAAGCCACACTATACTTAATATATAATTTTCTTACATAAACTGTATAATATTTCAAAATTTTCTAACATAACATATTTCCCTTACCTGACTACTGGAAAACCCCTAAAATATTCTGGCCTAACTCCCGTAGGATTTTCTAATCAATACCCTAAAACTGAAAGCTCACAATACTAAACTTCAGTATTTCTACATTTACATCATTTCTTATAACTGCCATAAGATCAAATTTGGTTTAAAAAGTTTTACCTCAACTTAGGGATGATTTCCAACTTTGTTTCCCCAACGATCCGCTCCTGCAGACTTGTAGAGAACTTCTCCATGAGCGTCGTGGTAGCCTCAAATCTTCGATCCGGCGACTGGAGGGGTCGAAATCGTTGAGAGAAATGAGAGAGGGACATAGAGAGAGAGAGAGGAGAGAGAGAGCGGCATTGAAAATGGATAAAAATCCGGTTTTTAACTAGTTATAGGGCCAGATTCGTCGACGAATCCTTTAGTAAATTCATCGACAAAACCTTGTATTCGTCGACGAAATTCAGAGTAGCCCAAACCGTCTCTCGGTATTTTCTTTTCGACGAAACCCTGTGTTCGTCGATGAAGCTTGACAATTTTCCTGAAATTATGATTATCCCCAAAATACAATGTCGTCAACGAAGTTTATTGTCTCCTTCTATTCCTGTTTCTATTTTTTTCCCTCTTTATTATTAAAATAATATTATTCTTCGGGTCACTACAGTATGATTGCTATATTCATAATATTTTATGTACTACACAAAATGCTATATACTAATAGTTTATACTCAGACACATACTGTTAATTACAAGAACTACATATATTTTGTTCTATCATTTCTATAAAAAAAAAGTAAATATTTAAATAATGGAATATGGGTATTTAAAAGTAAATATTTCAAAAATTACTCATTTAACTATGTACGCGTTCATGTGTGTGTATCTCTAAATGTAATATCAATATTTTGGCCTGTCGATTTCATCGGTTGAAATAATCAAACGACTTTAGTAGGTTTGTAACCAATATAGGGTTTGAAAAAATCATGGAATCAAGTGATATAAAAAAATAAAAATAAAAGTGATTTCGAAACGTAAAAATGGACAGTCATTTGATTTGAGTTTGCTATCAATTTTATGTGCGTTTTTATTTTTCTTTAAAAATTTGTTTAAAAATAATAAAAATAAGAAGGAAATATATATATATATATATATATATATATATATTTATATTTCTTTCAATACCAAATACTATTAAAAATGAAATTTTGTTTTAATATATTTAAAAAAAATTAAGAAAAATTAAATTTTGATTATGTGTAAAATTAATAGTTTGTTCATTGACTAGCTCTTTTTTTTTTTATTCTCTTCTCACTTCCCTTAATAACTAAATAAAAGAAGTAGATTTATTAATATTTTCTCTTCCATTTCCGAATATTTTTAAGGTTCCAAATTGATTCTAATGAATATGATAAAAAATTTATTAAAAAAATAAAATATTAATGATGTTCTCGCTTTCCTAATAATAAATCATGAAAGGGTATATTAATTTATTTGAAGTTTTCTTTCCTGATTAGACTCTCAAGGGGAAAGCTAATAAATATAACACATATGCCAAACACACCTTAATTTTTAATTAATTTTTATTTAGCTTGCTTCTTCTTCATTCAGCTTATTTATTTTCATCCATGTTGAAATTTTTAAATTTCAATTCTTTTATTTGAGTTAAATCGTATAAAGGTAGAATATATAGATGCTCAGAATGCATCGAATTCCATCCATATTTACATAAATTTAAATTTAAAAAATAAAATTAGCAATCTTAAATTTTAAGTTGGGAGCATATATAAATTAATCCGGGAACATAAATTTTGGACTTTGAATTTAGATTCAAGTAAATTTAGATAAAATTTAATATAAATTTATATTACATAAATCTAAATCCAAGACCTCTTCCGAACTTTATCTAATTACTCTTCCTTCCTAATATTAATGTTCATGTCTTCTGATAACAATGGCAATCATGAATCTACTCGATGGCAATGATTAAGATTCAAAACTTTCATATGAAAGATATTCATTTTAAATTTATGAAAGCTAGAAAGGGATATGAAATGAGATATTGAGTATAGTTAATTACTTAGTATGTAAACTAAATTATGGGACTCCAATTAACAAAAAAAAATATTGTAAAAATGTGCATGAAGCATATATGCACGTAAGGGTGGCAAAACGGGTTAGTAAATCGGATTTAGATGAATCTTAAAGGGGTAGGGATTAAATGGGTTCGGGTTGACTCGTTTACTAATGGATGACTAACGTATAAATTCAAACTCACCCGCTTAATAAACGGGTACCTATTAAGAAATGTCTAAAAGTATAATTTATTTATTTTTAATTTTTTAAAAACATTTCATATAGTGACATAATTTTTATATATAAAAAAAAAACAACATTCTTTTATTTTATTTATTAATATCTTAACAGAAAAACATAAAAGACAGAAAATACTACATCTTTTGAATTAATATTTTTTTAATGTAATATATGTATATATATATATATATATATTAAATTAAGCGGGTCACCCGATGAATATCTTATCCGGCCAAACACACCTAATCTATTTATAGAAAAGGTCAGACTCGGGTTGATCCATTTATAAACTAATTACGCTTATCACTTTCTGCTAAATTCAAACCTGATTTAAATGAATGACTTACGGATCACCCATTGGTTTCAACCCGTTTGGGCACCCCTATACGTGCATCAATCGATTTATTTCTTCTATTTTCTTTTTCTTTTTCTTTTTTTCTAAAAATTACAATTTACCCTTGATTATTGTATCCCTCGACCCATATATGGTCATCCCCTTGCTACTAGTAATTAAAGATATGCACTTAACAAATGCAGATCATCCACTGCCGAGATCGCCGGCGACGATAAGGGTATTTCCGTGGTGACGAAAGCGGGACAAGGCCCCCGAGGGCGTCCTCGAGAAGGTCACCGCCGACGACGTCAACGTTGGCCTCGGCTACGTCTGCGTGAGGAACTGTATCGGCGATGAGGCCTACGAGGAGGCCCGCCGAGAAGGAGCCAAACTGTTTGACGCCCATCACCTTCTCTCCAAACTCGACAAACCCATCGTGCGAATTCCCGTTTTGGCGCAGAAGCTTGTTCAGATTCAAGCCGTGAGCATATCCAGGAACCTGCCGATACTCATGAACAAGATTAACGACAAGATGAGCACGTACGAACGCTGCAGAACTTAACAGGATGCCGAAGAACATACCCTCAGCGGCGGAGGCCATGGCCACCTTCATGCGAGTCGTCGGAGCTGCGAAAGAATCCTCAAGATAAAATAGCGTTCGCGGAGAAGCTGTGGAGGTCTGTACTGTCTCTTCACTGTGACAACTGCCACTCGGCGGGGCCTGAAGTTTGAATGTCCTTTTTTATATATATAATTTTATTAAAAAAATTAGAAAACATCATTCTAAATTATTTATTGAGTTTAAAACAAGCTGCCAAAGGGACTTTTTTTTTTTTAATTTTTTATGGTGCATTGAAAATTTAGAAATGAAAATAAGGGAAATTTTTTACGACTAGATTAGTTTTATGTGAGGATGTGTAATCTCGGGTCGGCACAAATAGTAAAAATTGGTTAATAGTTTAGGTTTTTTTTTAGCATGTCATATCTAAACAATTAATCTTATTCTTAAATTTTGGGAATTTCAAAAAAATAATATTTAAATTTTCCCAAATTATTAATTTCTCATCGATTATGTACGAACTTGAAATACACATCCATATGCTCAAGAAGCATCTCTCTTTTGGCAAACTTCTATTTTTAAGTAATTATTTTTCAAATTTAATCCTATGAAAATTTAAAATAAGTTTGTTTCTGTTGTAAATGAAATAAAAGAGGAATAAAAAAAATTGAAGTTATAGAAAGTTATTTAGGAATTAGATGTTGCTAATCATCTTATATTTCATTTTGTTATAAAGTATGTCCTTATATAGGCATTACATTGGCATCCCAAAGGTTAACCACATAATGAGCCATTATGTAGGCATACCAAAGGTTGTAACCTATTATGTAGATAGACATCTACATAAATATACATGTTTTACAATACTTCCCCTTAGATGACTATACACTATGAATATGCCTCGGTAAAACCTTCATTAAGGAAAACCCTGTGGGACAAAACCTTAACGAAGCAAAAAAAGTATAATATTCATACTTCCCCTAAAAAAATACAATCAATTAAGAAATGTCCTTAAGTTGTTGTATTTCAATGTTATGTACATGCTTCTTGAAAATTGAAGGTGGCAAAGCTTTTGTTGTAGTGACCTGAAGAATAATAGTATTTTAGTAATAATAAAAGGGAGAGAAAATAGATACAGAAACAGAAAGAGGCCGTAGACTTCGTCGATGAACACAGGGTCTCGTCGACGAGAAAATACCGAGAGACGATTCGGTCTGCTCTGAATTTCGTTGACGAACACAGGGCCTCATCGACGAATTTTGTGAAGGGCTCGTCTACGAGGTGACGTGTCTCGTCGACGAATCTGGCCCTATAAATAGCTAAAAATCGGGATATTTCTCATTTTCACCGCGCCTCTCTCTCTCCTACGACTCTCTCTCCCTTCTCTCTTCATTTCCGGCCCCACCAGTCGCCGGATCGACGATTCGAAACTACTACGACGCTCCTGGCGGAGTTCTTTGCAAGACTGCCGGAGCGGATCGTCAGGAAATCGAAGTTGGATTTCATCCCAAATTTAGGGTAAGGACTTTTATCCAGTTTTTAACTTCCTGACAGTTATAGGAAATGATGTAGGCAGGAAAATACTGATGTTTAGTTCTGACAAATATTGGTTTCAGGGTATTTTGTAGGAGGCCCTGCGGGTATCGGGCTAGAGTACAGTAGGGGCTTTTCAGAGTTAAGGTAAGGGAAATATGTTATGCTAGGTATTTCTTAAAATATTATACAGCTTATTTAATTATGAAAATTATGTATTTATGTATGGTGTGGCTTGTGAATATGAATATGGTACGGGTATATGTTTTACGAATACTAGTTTCATGATTTCACGGATTTCAGTACCATGATTATGTGGATTTCAATATTTTGATTTTATGAATTTTAGTACCATGATTATACGAATCTCAGTATTGTGAATATGCAGTTTTTGTAACGACCTGAATAAAATGGTAGTTAAATAATAAAAGAAAAGGGATACGAGAACCGGAAACAGAAGGAGGCAGTCGACTTCATCGACGACATTGAATTTTAGAAGGGCTTAGAAAAGGGGTTCAACAAGACTTTGTCGACAAATACAGGGGATTCGTTGAAGAAGGCTTTAGAGAATTCGTCGACGAACACAGGGCTTCGTCAACGAGAAAATACCGAGAGGGGTTCTGAGGCAGCCTAAATTTCGTCGACGAATACAGGGCCTCGTCGACGAAATTTGTGAAGGACTTGTCGACAAAGAACGGGCTCGTCAACGAAATCCCCTGTTTTATATATATGAAAATCCGGATTTTAAAGCACACTCTCTCTCTCCCCTTCGGTCCTCTCCCTTTCTTTCGTCGATTTCAGGCCACATATACATCGGATTGATAATTCGAAGTCACCACGACGCTCCTGACGAAGTTCTCTCTAAATCTGCTGGAGCAGATCGTGGGAGAAAGCTAGTTGGAAATCATCCCAGAGTTGAGGTAAGGATTTTTAAGTCATATTTGGTTTTGCGCTAGTTATAAGAAATGTTGTGCTCATGAAAATACTGAAATTTAATACTGGGGGTTTTTAGTTTCGGAGTATTGGTCAGGGAACCCCTCAGGTGTTAAACTTGAATGCTTTTGGGTGAAAACTTTCTACTAAATATTTGGGTTTTTGATAGTTGAAGAAAATGTTGTACGCTTAGAAATACTGAACTTTAATTCTAGGATTTTTCATTTTTAGGGTGTTGAGTTAGGAACTCTGCGGGTACGGGGCAGTTTTATTAGGGGCTTTCCAGGAATCAGGTAATGGGATAAACTAAGCTAGTACTGTTTTGGAAAATGCTTATATATATATAGTTATCATTTGATTTATGGAAAATGTATATGTTTATATATGTATGTTCTATATTTGTAAAATACTGTGAAAAATGATCGTATGTTGAATATGTGGAAAATCTACTGTGTGGCATGAGTAAAAATGTTGTGAAATGCTGTTTTCTGGGAACGTGGATGATATGGATTTTTATGATGGAAAACCGGCGTACGGGCCGAGATGTTTTTGTATATATATATGTGGATATGTTTTCCAGCGTATGGGCCGTGCTATGTGATTTGCCGACGTATGGGTCATGCTACGTGATTTGCAGGCATACAGGCCGTGTTATGCGATTTGCCGGCGTATGGGTCGTACTATGTGATTTGCCAACCTACGGGCTATGCTATGTGTAGCTGGTGTACGGGCCGAACTATGATAAAATGTGTAATGTCGGCGTACGGGCCGATGATTTTCATGATACACGTATATATATGCAAATGATATGATCGATGTGAAAATGAATGATATGAGATATCTATGTATCACGATTTTAGTATATGTAAATAATATCAGAACCTAGTTGGCTTGGTCTAGGCTAACACTTGCACGGTACCGTTGCTATGTGTCCATGGTCCTCGTGATCATGATATTTGTGTTAACGCCGCTGTTTGGAGTGGTGTGAGATTGGATGGTCGATATGGTTATTTTAAGAAGAGTGCTGTTATCGCCCCTGGTGTACAGACCAGTCTAGGTAGACCCATCGAACCTACAGACTAGACTATTGACTTGGCAGTGGTCGGCCAACCATTGTCAAGTCCCGCCTTCAGGCCACACAACCTAGTCATGTGGGGGTAATACATGACAACAGCCAGCTAACCTACCAGAGTTGTTTTTATGTTATTATTATCATGATATGAGATGAGAAATGTTTATGAAAATGCAGTATGTTCTGCCATGTTTGGATATACATATGTTTTCCTAGATTTAATAAACAGTATTGAATATGTTATGTATGGTATATGTAGAACATGATATACTCATGTTGCCACACACTAGTATCAGTTTATTTCCCTTACTGAGAGGTGTCTCACCCCTAAATTTTATTAACTTTTCAGGAGCCTCGGATAGGAGAGCGGGAAAAGCCCCACAGAATTAGTATTGTTTATCTACCCTCTGCTAAAGGTAAGTTTTTGGTAGGGACAGTTAAGTTTTTGTGGGAATTGTCCCTAGATTCCATTTTTGGGATGTATATATAGTGAGAGTTAGTGTATGTAGTACTCTGGTATGTGTTGTGTACATTATAATGAGATGTATATGATTTTATACTTTCTGCTGCGTAGGCTTCTACTGTATGTTCTGTTATATCCCTAGTACCCACAGGTCCAGGTGGATGATGACCTGCTGAGCTGGATTGTGGGATATGTAGTATTGATTTCATGATTTGATGTTATATAAAAAAATATATATGTGAAAATGAGCAGGTTGTGACAGTTTCAGTGTTATGAATATATATAATTCTCAGCAGTATTACGTATAAACTACAGTTACAGTTTATGCAGCATCATGGTTATTTCAGTACTTCAGAATCATGGTAAATCAGTTAGATATGTATAGAAATATATTATATGATATCAGACCCTGTTGGACATGCAACTACAAAGCACGGTACTGTTGCTACAGATACTATGTTACTTTACAAGTGCAACCACCTATTCAGATATATGTGATAAAGTCAACCACCTAGGTCCTTGAAGAGGTTAGGCTCCCCATCCAGATATGGGTTGAGGTGGGCAGGTCGACTAACAGAGTTCAGTGATTTATTCCTAGTTGGCCAGCCACCAAGGTAAATCCAGCCTACGGGCCGCACAACCTCGTCATGAGGGGCATGTCATGACACAGATAGCCACAGGGAACAGTTTCAGTTACTATTACTTACGTATTGATTTACAGAAACGGGGATCCTACTACATACACTAGAAGTATTTTGAATTATAACCATAATACTGATATGTCGAGCCATAGGGAAAAAGGGGTGGTGTACTTTATTATTTGTGTTGTACTTTTGTACTCAGTTATTCATGGTTATATGAAACAGATTTCACGATATATATATATATATATATATAGTAGCACATTTGCCACACACTAGTAATAGCATATTTCTTTTTACTGAGCGTTCGCTCATCCCAGTGTTGATATATTTTTCAGGTGATCCAGGTAAGCGAGCAGACCAGGCTCGCAAATAGAAGGGCTTCAGTAGTGCCCTGACAGAGAGTGAGTATCATTTTTTGGGAGCATTTTTGTATTACCCTAACTAGTTGAGGGTATTTTGGGAAAGCAGATAGATATATATATATATATATATATATATGTATATATTGGAAAACATTTCAGAACTCTGGTATTGTATGTAATGATTTATGGTTATGTTACATGATTTCCGCTTCTTGCTGCTTAGGTTTTGGTTGGATTTACCCCCAACATGGTATCAGATCATGGAGTATATTAGTGTGAAAAAAAAAAGAAAAATCAATTTAATAAGCAGGTCGTTACATTTGTGAATAAATCTGTTGAGTTATCACTTGAACGAATTTTGTAAATGTCAACATTTCCTTTCTTCAGAAGTTCATGAGTATAAAAAAACTTTGGTGAAATTGTTAGCGCGCATGTTTCTTTTTTTAAGTGGCACACATAACACATCTTATTTTATTTGAAAATACTATTATCTAAATTATTATAATTATTATTTTATTCAAAAAATCAAATATGGGAGATGAAATTTTACAGTAACTACTTGATATACTAAGACTAAGTCTCCTAAACTTAAATCGTTGGTTTGAAATTCAAATGAAAGATTTCGAATCTAATTTGAAATTCAAATCAGAGATTTTAAAAACTCACAATCCCTTATTGGTAGGAAATGTGAGAGAAAATCTCTCAGTAGATGGGGTCTTAACCAGTCTATAAATAGGGCATGTGATTAACCATTAAGTCACACTTTGGCTTACGGTGATATAGAACTAGGCAAAAACCCTACTCCTACTCCTCTGAAACATAGTGAGAGTAAAGAGAATTCCCAAATCTTTTTCTCTATTTCTAATAGTTTTCTTTCTTATTTCAGATCCCTTTCTTGAAGACTTGAGCAGTTATGGCTGGAGATCAAATAACTGTTCTCTTCCGCTTGTAAACAATTGTTTGTTTGTAGTTTCTAAAATTATATTGTCATTAGTGGTATCAAAGCCAACTCCATGCCATATTTCTTAGTTTCTATTATTCTAAAATCACATGAAATTATTTTTCAAGAAATTGATTTTGATATTACAGTATTAATTTCTATGATGAAATTCACTCGGCATGCACTATTCTTAAATATGCAAACTCGGTTTATGTATTGTGCTTATTTTACCAATCTCACGACATGTTTTTCTTTCCAAAGAGAGATTTTCTTTTTGATTGGTTTGTTCACTAAGTGGTCTCGATTTTATGAGAAAGTTTTTGTGTTGAGTTTTTCGCGTAACTGTGAAGTCACCGTGAGGAAGTGAAGTCGAGCCGAATCAGGAGGTAAGGAAAGACCGGCGGCACTAGGGTTTCCTGAGCACCAAAAAGGGTTGAAACTAGGGGTGTGCAAATGGTTGGTTCGGCCAAATTCGAGTAATTAACCGAATTAACCAAAAAAATCGGTTAAATAGTACTATTAACTAAACTGACCGAACTGATGGAGGACACCAAACCGAACCCGACCGAATTACCAATTCGGGTAATTCGGTTAATCGATTTTAACTAAAATTATTTGAAATTAATTGCTAGAAATAGAATACAATTATAAATTTTTTTAACAAAATCCAGCTTAATTAAACACCTTATCTATTAATATTATTAATAAAAATGATATTTTACTATTGAACTCTTTTCAATGGGTAGCAGGCAATTTTCTCATCAATGGCTACCTCTTGGCCGCGGGTGTTGACACATCCTTTTTTAATTGTTCTACACTCAATGTCTGCCCTCACGCAACAAAGGCCAATAGAGAAAAAGGCTTTGGACCACCCACTAGCTTTTTTAGCAACCTAACTGGGGGCAGTCATTGGCACTAGAGCTTCAACTAGAGGCAGTAGGGGAAAGGTTGTGCCGAACAATGCCGAAAAGGGCTCTAGAGTCATAGATACAATGCAAAAAAATCAGAGAACACAAAAACAAACCATAGAACAAATAATCCAAAACAAGAAAAACGACGACAAAAAATAATAATAATAATGATCCGGGAAGTCATAATAAAATTCAATGCCAACAAAACAGCTTATGGGCTCCTTAATGCACTTGCATAAGCAAAATAGGGTTGTTTACAAGAAGCATAACCAGTGTTCACAAGAAGAGCCAAGGACGGCGAGGAGGGATTCGCAAAACCAGGAGACTGAAGGTCCGAAGGAGAGGGCCGAGGGGCTGGAGAGCCGAGCTACCGAAGACTCAAAGAGGGGATTCGCCGACTCCGAGAGGTGGTCCGATGGAGAGCTGCGGGCCTGTGGCACAGATTGACAGAGCGCAGAGGAACTTCACAGTTCACACAAACGAAACCCTAGCCTTAACTCTAAGCCCCAAATCCCTTTTTTGCATTGACTCTGTGAACAAAGTGAGCGGTGAGAGACGAGAGTGTGAGTCTCTGAGTCGTAAGACCCCTCCGCCCTTTTACCCCCCAAGGCCCAAGCCCGACTGCCTGACCCGAGCCTTATTTCGATATTCCCTAACAAATAAAATTTATATTCATAATTTATATTTAAAATCAAATTAATTAATAATTCGATTAATCAGTTAACTGAATTATTTTTTACTGTTAACCAAACTAAAACTGATTAACCAAAATTTTGTAAAATTCCAACCGAATTGACCGAACCGGGTTTTTTACTCGAATCGAACCGGCCAATTTCTACCGGTTAATTTGGTTTTCCCCGAATTATGATCAGCCCTAGTTGAAACGGAGTGGGTTGTGTCATTTAGGCCTACGGTATTGGGCCATGGGTTGCATCTGCCCATTGAGGAGAAGAGCTTTATTAGCTCACGGGTTGTGGGATTTGAGCCTGGCCTAGTTTAGTGAAAAAAACCACTTAGGTTTATAAAGCCTGAGCCATTGGTCAAATAGGTTGGCCCACTCTAAGGCTTGACCCGATAAAATGTGCATGGGAGACTTCGCCAACTTGACCCATACCCGTACTCGACCCGTGCATCTGGACAGAGCTTGCCCTAGTTCAGTGAACCGGTTGATCGAACCAGTTGACCGTTGACTAGACTAGATCGGTCAACCCTTTGACCAGTCAAACCGAAAAAAAAAAAAAACTATGCATAAATATTTAATGCATGTCATATATGCATTTTTTTTTTGGCCTATAATTGTGATTATTATTTCCAGGGAATCTTGAAGTTCTGTCTAGGAAAGAAAAATCTTTCCTGGGAACTTACTTGGTAGTGCTACTCGTATCTACAGTAAAATAGACATAGAATATTAAAGTTTCTAAATAATAGATTGAGCTATATCAAGAAAAAAGAATATCATTGTGTATTAAAAATTAACCACAACAATTTTATGACACCCATATATTTTTTTTTATAAATTGGTTTTAAATCCACATTGCAGTTAAGTCATAGTTGATGATTACTTTACCCTAGAGGGAAATAATTATTTTCTTTGACATGATTGGAATAAGATAGTGATTAAGAAAGGAAATACTAAATACCCACATGTATAGGTTTCCTTATTCCACTACTCTTATTGTAAAATATAAGCACATCTAATGCATTATGCAACCTATACCCACAAGAAAGGTTTAGATTTTTGCTTTTGAATCTAACATTGGTTGGTTCAAACTACAGTTTTGTTTCAAAGTATTAATTAAATTTCATGGTTATTGCAGTTGCTGTTACTTCTATTCTAAGTAATGATTCTCATATTCCAATTCTGAACGGTGAAAATTTTTCAAATTAGAAGGACAAAATCCTTTTGACATTAGGGTGCATGGATATTGATCTAGGACTCTGTATTGACAAACCGATAGTACCTACGGAATCAAGTCCTGCTACATATCAATTGGCCTATGAATGGTGGGAGAAATCCAACCGCCTACGTCTACTATTCATCAAGTCGCATGTTAGCAAGAGCATTAAAGGGTCAATTTCTGAGTGTGACTATGTCAAGGACCATATAAAGGTCATTGAAGAGCAATTTGTTTGTGACAACCCGAATAAAAATGGAATTTAAATAATAAAGAGGAAGGGAAATGGAAACAGTAACTGAAGGAGGAGGTCGACTTCGTCGACGAACGCAAAGCATTCGTCGATGACATTGCACTTTGGAAGGAATAACCAAGAGAAGTTACTAGGGCCTCGTCGACGAACATAAGGGATTTGTCGTTCGTCGACGAGGGTATAAGAGGACCTTGTTGACGAAGGCAAGATTCCTCAACAAGGAGATACCAAGAGATTTTTTGAGTAGTCTGAATTTCGTCGACGAGGAGTGGGTTTCTTCGACAAATCCAGTCCTATAAATATTAAAAATCTGGATTTTTACTTCACCATTAAGAAATCTCTCACCCTCTCTCTCTCTCTCTCTCTCTCTCTCTCTCTCTCTCTATGCTTTCTCTCTCTCCTCTCTTCGATTTTGAGCCGAATTTCTATCGGATCGACAATCTAAAGCCACCACAATGCTCCTGGGGAAGTTCTCTCCAAATCTGTCGGAGCGGATCGTCGGTGAAAACAAGTTGAAAATCATCCCTAAGTTGAGGTAAGACTTTTTAAGCCAAATTTGGTCTTACAGTAGTTATAGGAAATGATATACATGTGGAAATACTGAAGTTTAGTACTGGGAGTTTTCATTTTCAGGGTATTGATCAGGAAACCCTACGGGTGGTAGACCAAGATATTTTAGGGGCTTTCTCAGTAGTCAGGTAAGGGAATAAACTAAAGCAGTTATTTTCACGCAGAATTACTATTATTTATGAGAAAATTGATTTTCTGAAATTATGTACGATATTTGAATATTATGGAATAAATACATGTTTGAGGAAAATACTGCTGTTGTACGAGAATTATGGTTTTTGAATGAAATGTATGATTTACCCAACTTTGTGTGGCACGAATGTTATTTTTCATGAAAAGTGTTATGATATAGAAGATTTTACAAGCAAAACATGTTTTCAGGTATTATGAAAAGATACGTTATGTTATGATGATTTTGACAAATACATGATAATTGATTTATTTTCAGAATGTATATACCTGAAATGATTCCGGTGCGAGGCCGTGTATATATATGAAATGATTCTGGCACGAGGTCGGGTATATATATGAAACGTTTTTGGCGCAAGGCCGTATTTATGAAATGTTCGGCACAGGGCCGTATTTATGAAATGATCGGCACGAGGCTACTATAATATCATGTATTATATGTTATCAGAACTCAAATGTTAGTTTAGTTCAATTTCAGGAGCTCGGTACCATAGTTATATAGATCAGATATCTATGTTCAAACTTGTGCTAACCACCCCACGAGGAGGTGGGAGATGGATAGTCGGTGTGGCTTTCAGTGTAGAGTTGTAGACGTCCACTTGGCAGTCCGGACCAGGGTGCGGCAGGCCCATCATACATACAAACATTTTTGACTCGGCAGTGGTTAGCCAGCCATTGTCAGGTCCCGCCTTTGGGCTGTATAACCCGTCATGGGGGGGTAATACATGACATTAGCTAGCTATTCATCCTGGGCATGTTTTCAGTATTATCAATTATAACAGATGTTTTATGAATGTTATGATTTATTAATAAATATGAAAGTATATGAGGATTCAGTATAATATGATGCGTGTTTACAGATATAGGAAATGTATTGTATATGTATAATTGCATTAAATGTTCATGTTGCCATACAACTGTATTTTGTTTATTTTCCTTTACTGAGAAATGTCTCACCCCTGAACCTAATTAATTTTTCAAGAGACCTTGAGAGACCGGCGGGTCGTGGCCGCCGTTGAGTTTATCGAGTTACCCCGTTAGGAGGGTAAGCCTTGTACAAGGATCAATAGATTTTTGGTTGTATGATCCTAGGGTTATTTTGATATTTTGGAGGTTGTATTCAAATACTATATTTTAGGTGATGTAGTAAACTCTGGAATTATGTAATTAGTGGTTTGATAGATGTAATTTATTTTTACTACTGCGTAAGTTTCCATTGTTTATGCCAGACTATCCCCGTTACCCATGGGTTCAGGTTGATTATTTGTTTATAATGTTTCATTTTCTGTCAAATTAAGCAGGTCGTTACATTGTTAGTTCTGACAAAGCACTTGCTTGCATCCTAATGAACAAGTTGTCAGTGATGAAACATCACAAATCTAAGACTGTGCATGAGCACATCATGGAAATGAGGGACATTGTAGCCCACCTCAAGTCCTTGGAGATTGAGATTACAAAATCCTTTCTTGTCCATTTCATACTCAACTCTCTCCCTGCAGCAATGGACCATTTAAAATATCATACAACACACATAAGGAAAAATGGTCTATTAATGAGCTGCTAACTATGTGTGTGCAAGAAGAAGAAAGGTTGAAACATGAAAATCTGGAGAGTACCAATTTTGTCACTCACAAAAAGGGACAAGGAAAGAAAGGTAAAGGTGCTGATGGTAAACCTTTTAAGAAGAAGGAAAAAGGGTCATTGAAATGAAATGACCATAGGGATGCATGCTTCTTCTGTAAGAAAAAGGGGCACCAAAAGAAAGATTGCTTAAAATACAAGCAATGGCTCGTGAAAAAAGGTAATCTCAATGTTCTTGTGTGTTATGAATCTAATTTCATGGATACTTATCATAATACATGGTGGATTGATTCAAGTACTACAATTCACGTTGTTAATGTCATGCAGGGCTTTCTCAGCCTAAGGAAACCAACGGGAAGTGAACAAAGCATCTATTCTGGAAATGGGATGCATTCGCACGTTGATGTAGTGAGGACTTTTAGGCTTGTTTTAGAAAATAAATTTCAACTAGATCTTGAAAACACTTTTTATATACCTTCTTTTTCCAGAAATTTAATTTCAATTTCTAGACTAGCACATTTAAAGTTTCAATTTTATTTTGTAAACTCTACAGTTTATTTATCTAAAAATTTAGTTGCCATAGGCACTGGAAGTTTAATAAATGGTTTGTTCAAATTAAATCTAGATCCCGTCTATGAGCAAAGTCTCCTAACAATGCATGATAATGTTGGTACTAAACGTGCCATTATTGATGAGTCCTCCTCTACATTATGGCACTGGAGATTAGGTCATATCTCCATTGAAAGAATGAAGAGATTAGTTAACGATGGAGTCCTTAAAACTCTAGATTTTTTTGATTTTAACACTTGTGTGGATTGCATAAAGGGTAAGCAAGCCAATAAGACAAGTAAAGGTGCCAAAAGGAATAATGAAATACTTGGGATCATACACACTGATATCTGTGGTCCATTTAGTATCCCTTGTCTAAATGGTCAGAGATACTTTATCTCATTTATTGATGACCATACTCGGTATATGTATCTCTACCTTCTGTTTAATAAAGCTGAAGCACTAGATACATTCAGGGAATTTAAGAAAGAAGTAGAGAAACAATTAGACAAAAGTATTAAGATCGTAAGATCAGATAGGGGTGGTGAATATTATAGAAGATACATAGAATCAGGACAAAATCGGGTTCATTTGCAGAATTTCTGAAGGATGAGGGTATTGTTGCACAATATACTATGCCGGGATCACCTTACCAAAATGGTGTTGCAGAAAGGCGGAATCGTACCCTTATGGATATGGTTTGGAGTATGTTAAGCAACAGTGATTTTCCCTTATATTTGTGGGGTGAGGCCTTAAAAACTGTAGTGTATATCTTAAACAGAGTTCCATCTAAGGCAGTTCCCAAAACTCCATTTGAGTTATGGAAGGGATGGAAACCAAGTTTAAGATGTAGTGACCCGAAGAATAATAGCATTTTAAATATTAAAGAAGGAGAGAAAATAGATATAGAAACAGAAGGAGGCCGTAGACTTTGTCGACGACATTGCATTTTGGAGATAATATTAAATAATCAAAATTTCAGAAATTTTCCAGGTTTCGTCGATGAACACAGGGTTTTATCGACGAAGGTCTTCATAATTTCGTCGACGAGAAAATACCGAGAGACGATTTGGGCTGCTCTGAATTTCGTTGACGAACACAGGGTCTCGTCAACCAATTTTGTGAGGGGCTCGTCAACGAACACAGGGACTTGTCGACGAACCTGGCCCTATAAATAGTGGAAACCCGAGATTTTATCACATTTCTCTCGTCGCTCTCTCTCTCCTCTCTCTCTCTCTCTCCTAAGACTCTCTCTCCCTTCTCTCTTCATTTTCGGCCCCACCAGTGGTCGGATCGATGATCCGAAGCTACCACGACGCTCCTGGCGGAGTTCTCCACACATCTACCGGAGCGGATCGTCAGGGAAATAGAGTTGGAAATCATCCCAAATTCAGGGTAAGGTCTTTTAACCTATTTTTGGCCTTACGACAGTTGTAGAAAATAATGTAGGCAGAGAAATACTGATATTTAGTTCTGGCAAATGTTGGTTTCAGGGTGTTTTGTAGGAGGCCCTGCGGGTGTTAGGCTTGTATTCCCTAGGGGCTTTCCAGTAGTCAGGTAAGGGAAATATGCTATGCTAGGATATTTCTAAATATTATACAGTTTATTTAATTACGAAAATTATGTATTAAAGTATGGTGTGGCTTGTGAATATGTATGTAGTACGGGGATATGTTTTACGAATGCTAGTTTCATGATTTTTATGAATTTCAGTACCATGATTTTACGGATTTACGTACTATGATTATGTGAACTTCAGTATCATGATTTTACGGATTTTAGTACCATGATTATACGAATCTCAGTACCATGATTATACGAATTCCAGTATTACGAATATGCAGTTCCACGTTATGATTATTTAGATTTCAGTACGTTATGCAGTATCATGGTTATTTCAGTACTTTAGAATCATGGTAAATCAGATAGACATGTATATAGAAATATATTATACGATATCAGACCCTGTTGGACTTGCAGCTACAGAGCACGGTACCGTTGCTACAGATACTGTATTACTTTATGAGTGCAACTACCTAATCAGATAATACGTGGTATGGTCGACCACCTAGGCCCTTGAAGAGGTTAGGCTCCCCATCCAGATATGGGTTGAGGTGGGCAGGTCGACTGACGGAGTTCAGTGATTTATTCCTGATTGGCCAGCCAGGGTAAATCCAGCCTACGGACTGCACAACCTCGTCATGAGGGGCATGTCATGACACAGATAGCCACAGGGAATAGTTTCAGTTACTATTACTTACGTATTGATTTACAGAAACAGAGATCCTACTATATACACTAGAAGTATTTTGAATTATAACCATAATACTGATATGTCAAACAATAGGGAAAAGGGGTGGTGTACTTTATTATTTGTGCTATACTTTTGTACTTAATTATTCATGTTTATATGAAATAGATTTCATGATATATAGTAGCTCATTTGCCACGCACTAGTAATAGCATATTTCTTCTTACTGAGCGTTGGCTCATCCCAGTGTTGAAATATTTTTCAGGTGATCTAGGTAGGCGAGCAGATCAGGCTCGCAAATAGAGGGGCGTCTGTAGTGCCCTGTCAGAGAGTGAGTATCATTTTTTGGAGCATTTTTGTATATCCCAATATAGTTGAGGGAATTTTTGAAAAACAGTTATATGTGTATATTTTGGGAAACACAGTAGTACTCTGGTATTGGTTTTGTATTATATATAATGATTATGTTTGTATGATTTTGCTTCCTGCTGCTTAAGTTAATATCATGGTATCAGAGTATGTTATTTGCCAAAAAAAAAAAAAAAAAAGTTAATTAAGCAGGTCGTTACATAAGACACTTACACATATGGGGTTGTCCAGTTGAGGTCAAAATCTATGATCCATAATTATAGAAATTAGACCCTAGAACTGTAGTAACCAGGAAAAAATAAAATTTAAAAAATAATAATAAAAATAAAATAATAAAATAAAATTAATTAATTAAATTAACAAGTAAAATGAATAGTTTAATAAGGAAAATATATATATGTATATATATATATATATATATATATAAATATTTAAGCATGTATATATATATATATATATATATATATTTGTGTGTGTGTGTGTGTGTGTGTATATATATATATATATAAATAAGTTATTATGATATGCATTTAATATAAAGGTTAAAGGTATATATATATATAGAAAGTGTGAAAGCTTCTTCAAGAAGTTTTACTTTAATTAATGATTACTATATATAAAATATAACTCAAACTTCTTCAAGAAGCTTACTTAGATTTTTTGGAAGTGCTCTCTCTCTCTCTCTCGTCTCTCTCTCTCCTATGACTCTCTCTCTCTTCGATTTCGGGTTAGTTTTACGCCGGATCGACAAACCGAAGCCACCACGACGCTCCTAGTGAAGTTCTCTACAAGTCTACGGGAGCGGATCGTCAGGGAAACGAAGTTGGATTTCATCCCAAATCCAAGGTAAGACTTTATATTCAATATTTGGATTTTTGACAATTGAAGAAAGTGATATACGCGTAAAAATACTCAACTTTAATGCTAAAAATTTTCAGTTCCAGGGGTGTTGATTGGGAACGTTGGGAATCATCCCTAAGTTGAGGTAAGACTTTTAAGTCAAATTTGACTTAGTGGTAGTTATAGAAAATGTTGTACGTACGAAAATACTAAACTTTAATTCTGCGAGTTTTCATTTTCAGGGTATTGAGTTGAGAACCTTGTGGGTACGGGGAAGATTTTCTTAGGAGCTTTTCAGGAATCAGGTAAGGGGATAAACTAAGCTAGTTTTGTTTTGAGAAAATGCATGTATATATATGTAGCGTATGGTTTCATGAAAAAATAAATATATTTATATATATGATTTATATTTAGAAAATACTGTTTAAATGATGATATGTTGAATATGTAGAAAATTTGTTTAGTGTGGCATGAGTATAAAAATGTTGTGAAATACTGTTTTTTGGGAATGTTGACGATATGGATTTCTATTATGGAAAACCGGCATACGGGCCGAGATATTTATATATATATATATATATATGTGTGTGTGTGTGTGATTTGCCGGTGTGCGGGCCGTGCTATGTGGATGAGATTTGCCAGCGTACGAGCTGTGCTATGTGATTTGCCGGCGTATGGGCCGAACTATGATAAAATGTGTAATTCCGGCGTACGAGCCGATGATTTTCATGAAATATGTATATGTGAAAAATGATATGATTGATTTGATAATTATTGATATGAGATATCCATGTATCACGATTTTAGTATATGTATATGATATCAGAACCTGGTTGTCTTGGTCTAGGCTAGCACTTGCACGGTACCGTTGCTATGTGTCCATGGTCCTCGTGATCATGATATCTGTGTTAACGCCGCTATACGGAGTGGTGTGAGATTGGATGGTCGATGTGGTTATGTTCAAGAAGTGTGCTGTTATCGCCCCTGGTGTACGGACCAGTCTGGATAGACCCATCGGACCTACAGACTACTGTTTGACTTGACAATGGTCGGCCAACCATTGTCAGGTCCCGCCTTCACGCCACACAACCCAGTCATGTGGGGGTAATACATGACAACAGCCAGCTAACCTACTAGAATTGTTTTTATGTTATTATTATTATGATATGAGATGAGAAATGTTTATGAAAATGCAGTATGTTCTGCCATGTTTTGATATGCTTATGTTTTCCCAGATTTGATAAACAGTATTGAATATGTTATGTATGGTATATGTAGAACACAGAATACTCATGTTGCCACACACTGGTATTAGTTTATTTCCCTTACTGAGAGATGTCTCACCCCTAAATCTTATACATTTTTCAGGAGCCCTTGATAGGAGAGCAGGAAAAGCCCCGCTGATCTCGATCAGTTGTTTGTCCTCTTTGGAAGGGTAAGTTTTTGGTAGGGACAGTTAGATTTTGTGGGGATTGTCCCTAGATTTCATTATTGAGATGTATATACTGTGAGATAGTAATTGTAGTGACTCTGGTATGTGTTATGCACATTATGATGAGATGTATATGATTTTATACTTTCTGCTGCGTAGGCTTCTGCTGTATGTTTTGTTATATCCCTGATGCCCACGGGCTTAGGTGGATTGTGACCTGCTGAGCTGGAATGTATGATGTGATGATAATTTATTTATAAAAAAAAAATATATATGTGAAAAAGGAGCAGGTCGTTACAAGAACAATCAGTGGATACTTCATTGGTTATGCAGAAAATTCTAAGGGTTATAAATTTTACTGTCACTCACACGCACCTAGAATTGTTGAAGCTAGGAATGCAAAATTTCTTAAGGATCTTGACATTAGTGAGAGCACTGTTTCTCGAAAGATAAAGTAGGAGGAAACACAAAATAAAGAAAATGAATCTGTGAATAAAGGTAAAATGATTATCTCTCAAGAAAATCAACATGATGTCTTGGAAGAACAATCAAATCAAGAAATACCACCTCCACCTCAAAAGAAACAAGTCAATATTGAGGCTGAAGTACAACACTCCCCTGATATGGGTGACACTCAAACTCAAGTTTTAAGGAGGTCTTCAAGGGTAAGAAGATTTGCTATTCCTAGCGACTATCATGTATACTTGATAGAGTGTGATTTTGATGTTGGACTTAAAGATGACCCCACCTCGTTTTCACAAGCCATGAGTGGGGAAAATTCAAGTGTTTGGTATGATGCCATGAAGGAAGAAATGGATTCTATGGCTAAAAACCAATTCTCGAATATCGTTGAGTTACCTAAGGGAGTCAAAGTTGTAAGTTGTAAATGGGTCTACAAGACTAAAAGAGACTCAAATGGTAACATTGAGAGATATAAGGCTAGACTGGTAGCCAAGGGATTCACTCAAGTGGAAGGCATTGATTACCATAACACTTTTTCTCCAGTTTCTAAGAAAAACTCATTTAGAATAATCATGGCTCTTATAGCTCATTTTGATTTAGAGCTATATCAGATGGATGTGAAAACAACATTTTTAAATGGGGATCTTGAAGAAGATGTATACATGAAAGAACCTGAAGGATTTTGTTCTGATCAAGGCAATAATTTGGTTTTCAAATTAAAAAAGTCAATATATGGACTAAACCAAGTCAATATTTGGTTTCATGATGTTATTACTTCATTTGGGTTTACAAAGAACATTGTGGATAATTGCATATGCCTCAAGATCAGTGAGAGAAAAATTATTTTCTTATTCCTATATGTGGATGACATCCTACTTGCAACCAATGATTTGAGATTGCTATATGACACGAAACAATTTCTCTCTAAGAATTTTGAAATGAAGGATTTGGGTGAAGCCTTTTATGTCATTGGCATAGAAATTCATAGAGATAGGTCTCAAAGGACATTAGGACTATCTCATAAGGCCTACATTGAAAAAGTTATTGAGAAATTTAGGATGAATGAATGTAAGTTGAAGCAGCACCCATTTTGAAGGGTGACAAATTCAGCTTAAGTCAGTGTCCGAAAAATATATTGGAAAAGGAAGAAATGGAAAACATTCCTTATGCGTTTGCAATTGGCAGTTTAATGTATGCACAGGTTTGTTTAAGACCAGACATAGCATTTGTAGTAGGAATGCTTGGAAGATATCAAAGTAATCCTAGAATGGATCATTGGAAAGCTACCAAAAAGGTTATGAGATATTTTCAAGGAACCAAGGATTACATGCTTACTTATAAGCATGTAGACAATCTAGAAGTGGTTGGATATACAGATTCGGATTTTGCCGGATGTCAAGATTCAAAGAAATCCACTTCAGGATATGTCTTTATGCTAGTAGGTGGTGCTATATCTTGGAAGAGCACCAAACAAACAATAGTTGCATCGTCTACTATGGAGGTAGGGTTTATAGCATGCGTTGAAGTAACTTCACAAGCCAAATGGTTAAAGAATTTTATCACATGACTTCAAATTGTGGATTCAATATCAAAGCCATTAAGGATTTACTATGATAACTCGGCAGTAGTGTTCTTTTCAAAGAACAACAAGAGTGGGAGCAGAAGTAAACACATTGACATAAAGTACCTTGCTATCAGAGAAAGAATTAAAAAACAAGTAGTGACCATTGAACATTTAAGTACTGATTTAATGGTGGCAGACCCTTTGACGAAAGGGCTCTCAATCAAAGTGTTTAAAAAACACGTGGAAATCATGGGATTGGTCAATACACTTTGTTCCTAATCTCTTATTTAATTGTCGATAAAATCAATTTATTTGTGCATATATAGTATCCGTTCCTAAAATTGTCCATTGGGACATTAGACCTGTAATGACTTATAAGAAGTCATGCGTAAAGAGTTACCACATAAAGTTTTATTAAGTAAGGTCGTACATTGTGATACATGGAAGGAATTGTTTACTGCATAAAAAACAAAAACAAAACAAAACAAAACCGTTATGATTCCTGTATTATCTTTCTATAAAAGTTAAAGTAGTTTTGTAGTCATATTCAATTTTGAACTTCTCATCCCATAAAGTCTTTGAAGATGTATCATGTGAGCCAAGTGGGAGAATGTTAGTGCGCAGGTTTCCTTTTAAAGTGGCACACATAACACATCTTGTTTTATTTGAAAATACTATTATCTAAATTATATAATTATTATTTTATTCAAAAATCAAATATGGGAGATGAGATTTTATAGTAACTACTTGATATACTAAGACTAAGTCTCCTAAGACTAAGTTGTTGGTTTGAATTTCAAATGGAAGATTTTGAATCTGATTTGAAATTCAAATAAGAGATTTTGAAAACTCACAATCCATTGATGGTAGGAAATGTGAGGGGAAATCTCTCAGTGGATGGGGTCTTGACTAGTTTATAAATAAGGTCTGTGATTAACCATTAAGTCCCACATTAGCTTATGGTGATATAGAATTTGCCAAAAACCCTACTCTTTCTACTCTTCTGAAACACAATGAGGGTAAAGAGAATTCCCAAATCTCTTTCTCTATTTCTCATAGTTCTCTTTCTTATTTCATATCCCTTTCTTGAAGACTTAAGCAGTTATAGTTGGAGGTCAAATCTGTCACGACCTGCTCATTTTTCACATTTTTTTTAATAATATCATCATAAAATCAATACCACACATCTCACATTCCAACTCAGCAAGTCACAATCCTCCTGGACCCGTGGGTACCAGGGATACATTAGAACATACAGCAGAAGCCTATGCAGCAGAAAATGTACAATTATATTCATTCCATCATATCATACATCACAATGTATCAGAGTTACTAAAATCACTGTACTTCCATATATACATCCCAAAAAATGAAATCTAGGGACAATTCCCACAAAATCATACTATCCTTACCAAAAACTTACCCTTCAAAAAGGACAGATAAACCACTCTAGATCAGCGGGGCTTTTCCCGCTCTCCTATCAGGGGCTCCTGAAAAGTTTATAAGATTTATGGGTGAGACACCTCTCAATAAGGGAAATAAACTAATACTAGTATGGGGCAACATGAGTATTCTATGTTCAACATATATCATACATAACATATTCAGTACTGTTTATCAAATTTGGGAAAACATACATATACCATTAAAACATGACAGAACATACTGCATTTTTCATAATCATATTTCATCTCATAATAATAATAATAATAATATAAAACATTCCTGGTAGGTTAGCTGGCTGTTATCATGTATTACCCCCATATGACTAGGTTGTGTGGCCTGAAAGCGGGACCTGACAATGGTTGGCCGACCACTGCCAAGTCAAACAGTAGTCTGTAGGTCCGATGGGTCTGCCAGACCTAGTCCATACACCAGGGGCGATCAGCACACTTCTTATAAACCACATCGACCATCCAATCTCACACCACTCCGTACAACGGCGTTAACACAAATATCATGATCACGAAGACCATGGACATATAGCAACGGTACCGTGCAAGTGCTAGCCTAGACCAAGCCAACCAGGTTCTGAAACTATATAACATATGTTAAAACTATGATACAGGGATATCTTATATCGTTAATTAACAGATTAATCATATCATTTTATATATATACATATATCATGAAAATCATCGGCCCGTACGCTGGCAATCACATCATAGCACAGCTCGTACGCTGGCAAATCACAACATAGCACGGCCCGTATGCCGAAAAATCATATCATAGCACAGCCCGTACGCTGGCAAATCACAATATAGCACGGCTGGTACGCCGACACACCACATATGTAAAAATCTCGGCCCGTACGCCGGTTTACCCATTGTAAAACCCATATCAGAATCTCATTCCAGAAAACAGTATTTCACAACATTTTATACTCATGCCACACTGAACAAGTTTTCTATATTCAACATACGATCATATTCAACAATATTTCCCAAATATAAATCATATATCATATATATATAAATATATTTATTTTCTAAGAATCAAATATATATATATATATATATATATATATATATATATATATTATCAAAAAGAACTAGCTTAGTTTGTCCCCTTACCTGACTATTGCAAAGCTCCTAAGAAAATCTTCGCCGCACCCGCAGGGTTCCTAACTCAACACCCTGAAAATAAAAACCTCCAGTATTAAACTTCAATATTTCTACGTGCATAACATTTCTTATAACTACCATTAAGTCAAATTCGGTTTAAAAAGTCTTACCTCAATTTATGGATGATTCCCAACGTTATAAATTCAACACCCCTGGAAATGGAAATTTCTAGTATTAAAGTTCAGTATTTCTAAGCGTATAACACTTTTCTCAATTGTCATAAATCCAAATATTGAGTAAAAAGTCTTATCCTGGATTTGGGATGAAATCTAACTTCGTTTCCCTAACGATCCGTTCCGGCAGACTTGTAGAGAATCTCGCTAGGAGCGTCGTGGTGACTTCGGATTGTCGATCCGGCGTAAAACTGGCCCGAAATAGAAAAGAGAGAGAGTCGTAGGAGAGAGAGAGAGAGAACAATGAGGCTTCTTAGGGAGGCTTGTACAATTATATATACTAATATTATAATAATTTACTAATTGAAGCAAAACTTCTTGGAGAAGTTTGTACAACTTTATATATATATATATATATATATTAATATTATAATAATTTACTAATTAAAACAAAACTTCTTAGAGAAGCTTGTACAACTTTATATATATATTAATATTATATCATAATAACTTACTTATATATATATATATATATATATATATATATTTCCTTATCATACTATTCATTTTACTTGTTAATTTAATTAATTTATTTCATTTTATTATTATTATTTTTTTTAAAAAAATTATTATCATTATTCTTTTATTATATTTTTATTTTTTTTAATTTTATTTTTTTTCCCGGTTACTACAAAATCACTGTTTTCTTCCGCTTGTAAACAATTGTTTGTTTGTAGTTTTTGAAATTATGCTTTCAGAAATATGTTTTGTTTTAGCTCCTTTTATGTATCTACCTTGTGATTTGTGCAATACATGTTGCATTGTCCTCGTACAATATTGTTGGCGTGTCATTCTCTAGTGATAATCCACTTGTCCCTTTAATGTGTTGGATTATAGTTCTTAATCATACACATTCACGACTTGCTTCGTGAATTGCCAATTTTGTGAATGGTTTGAAGAGGTGGTAGTGATCGTTTTCTTTACAAATGGTCATGAGATAGCAGTATCACCACATGTAAAAATATAGTTTGTTTGTGATTGAGCTTTATGAGGATCATAAAGATATCCTACATGAGCATATCCTTTCAACACATACTTTACTCCCTTCGGGTAAAACAAACTCATATCAGATGTGTCGCGAAGATAACGAAGAACATGTTTTACTCCATTCCAATATCTCTTGAGTTGATGTAGAACTAAATTAACATTGCTAGCAAATTTACCGCAAAAGTTATATCTAGTCTAATGCAATTTGCAAGATACAAGAGTGCTCCTATTGCACTAAGATAGGGTACTTCAGGACCAAGGATTTCTTCATCATCTTCTCGAGGACTAAAAAGATCCTTTTTCACATCAAGTGAATGAACAACCATCAGGGAGCTTAATGGATAAGATTTATCCATATAAAATTGTTTCAAGATTTTTTCTATATGAGATGATTGATGAATAGTAATTCCACTTGTTAAATGTTCAACTTGAAAACCAAGACAAAATTTTGTCTTCCCAAGATCTTTCATTTCAAATTCTTTCATTAAGTAGTCAGCAGTCGTTAAGATATCTTCTGGAGTTCCCACTATGTTTATGTCATCAACATAAACTGCAACTCTAACAAATCCAAAATTTATCCTCTTAATGAAAACACAAGAACAGATAAGATTATTTTCATACCCAATTTTGAACAAATATTCACTTAGACGATTGTACCACATTCGTCCAGATTGGTTCAATCCATACAAGGATGTTTGTAATTTAATAGAATACATTTGTCATTGTTTTGGATTATATGTTTCAAACATTTTAAATCCTTCAGGGATTTTCATATATATGTCATTATCCAATGAGCCATATAAGTAAGTTGTTACTATGTCCACGAGGCGTATGTTGAGTCCTTCAGAAGCCATTAAACTAATAAAAAATTTGAAAGTAACTGCATCCATAACAGGAGAATAGGTCTCATTATAATCTATACCAAGTCTTTGGGAGAAACCTTGTGCTACAAGACGCGCCTTGTATCTCACAATTTCATTCATTTCATTTCTTTTACGTACAAAAACTCATTTATACCCAACAGGTTTGACATTCTCAGGTGTTTGGACTACTGGTCCAAATACCTTACGTTTGGCTAATGAGTCTAGTTCAACCTGTATTGCTTCTTTCCATTTTGGCTAATTATTTCGATATCGACATTCTTCTATAGTTTGAGGTTCAGGCTCATTATCATTAATAATTTCTAAAGCAATCGCATATGCAAACACATTGTAAACAACAACAACTTCATTTCTTCTCTGCATATTTCTAAATTTTAATGAGATCTTATAATTTTTTGGTACTAGAACCACTTCTGGTGTTGCTTTTGTGGAAATATGGGATTGTTGATCTATATTTCTTTTAACCTCTTCTTGAGTGTTAATGAACTCTTTTGGAGTGTCACTTTTATTCATTTCCTTTTTCTTTCGAGGAACAATATCCTTTGCACCAATTGGTCTACCACACTTCTAGCGCACTTTAGATTCATTAGTTGCTATTCCCATTGGGTGTTCTTCAGGAACAATCAATCTAGTAGGAATATTTGCAGTTTAAACATGTGATTGAGTGACCCTTTTGGTGTCTGTAAAAATATCTGGAAATTGATTTGCGGCGTTCTGCAAATGAATTATTCTTTGAACTTCAAGTTCACATTGTTTTGTACGTGTATCAAGATTAGACAAAGTTGGTGTGTTCCAACAAATTTCTTGTGTTTTTAATCCTTTACCTTTTCCTTCTCCTAATGACGGGAAAACTGATTCATCAAATTGACATTCAAGAAATCTTGCTCTAAAAAGATCACCTATTAGTGGTACAAGATATTTAATGACAAAAGGAGAATCAAAACCAACATAAATACCATGTCGACGTTGTGGTCTCATCTTACTTCGTTGTGCAGGTGCAATAGGAACATATATGGCGCAACCAAAAATTCAAAGATGAGATATATTATATTGGTGGTTAAACACAAGCTGTGTAAGGTGAAAACTTGTTATATGCAGTTGGTCTATTTCTAATCAAAGACACAACATGTACTATAACATGACTTCAAGCAGATGTAGGAAGCTTTGATCGCATAAGCATAGGTCTAGCAATAAATTGTAAACGCTTAATGAAAGATTCCGCTAAACCATTTTGTGTAGGAACATGTGCAATAGAATGTTCAACACTTATTCTTATTGACATGCAATAGTCATAAAATGTTTTTAAAGAAAATTCCCCTGCATTATCTAGCTAAACGGGCAGTCTGAATGGGGTGATCAAGAAAACTTGATCTTAACTTCATTATTTGAGCAAGAAATTTAGCAAAAGCAACTCTACGAGTTGAAAGTAGACAAACATGTGACCATCAAGTGAAAGCATCAATTAAAACCATGAAATATTGAAATGGTTTGCAAGATGGATGGATTGAACCACAAATATCTCCTTGTATTCTTTGTAGAAAAGATGGAGACTTTAAAGATAATTTAGATGGAAAAGGTCTAACAAGTAGTTTTCCTTGAGCACAAGAAGTACAAAAATAATCACCAGGTAAAAGAACTTTCTGATCCTTTAATGGATGTCCATGTGTATTTTCAATGATTTGTCGCATCATAGTTGAACCAGGATGACCAAGACGATCATGCCAAAGTATAAAACTTCTAGGCTTAGAGCACTTCCGGTGCATAAAATTTGATTCAACCATCTTTATTTTTGTGAAATATAGGTTAGATGAAAAAATTGAAAATTTTTCTAATGTGATTTTCTGGTTTGAAACTATAGATATAATAAAAAGATATTTCATATCCTCTTCATTTTTGGTTTCAACATGATATCCATTGCGACGTATATCTTTAAAACTTAGTAGATTTCTTCGAGATTTACTAGAATATAACGCATTATCAATATACAATTTTGTCCCATTTGGAAACATAATGTGAACTCTTCCAGAACCCTTTATTACATTTGCAGACCAGATATTGTATTAACATTAATTTTAGCTAATGTTAATTGTAAAAATTATTTTTGAACACGAAGAATTGTGTGAGTCATGCCACTGTCCATCAAACACATGTCATCCTCCATTTTATCAAGTTTATTTTGTATAATCTAATAAATGAACAGTAAAATTTAAGAATTAGGAAAGACAAAATATTACCAAACATATTATATGTAAAACTTTCAATAAAAAATTACGTAAGTTAATTTTTCAAAATAACATAAACATGAAGATAATTTAATAGTAGACATTTCCATCCTCAATCAAATGATCAATTTTGCCACTATGATTCTCAAAAAAATCAGAAACATCAAAATCAATATCCAAAGGAGACTTATACTTAGCTTAAATGGGTTCAGACAAATTCACTTCAGCATTTTTCCCTTTCCCTTTTAACGATGCCTTGTAAAGATCAACTAGGTGTTTAGGAGTGCGACATATTCGAGACTAATGACCTTTTGTTTGACTCCCATAGCAAATATTGTCATTATTTTGTACTTTATTATTTTGTTCAGAACTTTCTTTATTCTTTGTCCATTTTCTTTGAGTCTTTTTAGCACCTTTGCTTTGAAACTTTGAAGGATGATCATCACGGGTCTAACAATTTTTCCTACCACGACCCCTTTTACCACCACGACCTCGTCCACGACCTTGAGAAAAAGCCACATTCACTTCAGGAAATGGTGTTGAACCAGTTGGACGAGATTAATGATTTTTCAACAAAAACTCATTATTTTGTTCAGCCACAAGTAAACAAGAAATTAGCTCAAAATAATTTGTAAATCTAAGTTCTTGATATTGCTATTGTAGGAGCACATTTGAGGCATGAAATGTCACGACTCGAACTCGCGGATGGGTCCCAGGTGTGAATATAGTAACCTAACCTGTATTTGTATCAATTAAACATACATGATACAATACTGATTAAGGGTCCGACCCTATGGGATACACGTAAATCCTATACACATTCGCATACATATCCATACTCATCAAATACGCAGCGAAAAATGTTCTTTCTATACATACATCATACTAGATCAGAGTCTATACAAAACTAGAATATACGTTCCCAAAATTACAATACATACTTTGGGTGTCTACAAAACCCAACCATGACAACCCGGTTACAAAACTCGTACCTGCTCAAGTACTAAACGTAGCTAACCGACACCCATGCTTCCGGACACTAGGGTGCTAGTTTCGGTTACCCGAAGGACCTGAAAAATATTTGTATATTCGAGGTGAGACGTCTCTCAGTAAGGAAGAAAACAGGTTATATCAATGTGTGGCATGCGAGTGTTATTTTGGCGTAAAACATAACACAATACAATACAATACAGTTCCGGTATTTTTCACAAATTCGTTTCAGTACATACTATCCCAAACATATGGTCAGTGTCATCACACTCAAGCACCCAATACCTTGCAATAACCGAAGTCTCGCAACGATATCATTGTCAATACGATGTAGCTCATACCCATCGGTGATCAGCCGGAAAGAACAGACGATATTTCACATCCTCGAATATAGAGTCGGACACTCTCATCCACGGTAATTAGCCGAAACATGGCGTCAGTGTACGGTAATTAGCCCCCCCTAACTGATTCAGCATACGGTAATTAGCCACCCCTAGCTGATTTACAAAACTTGGAATAATTTTGGAACTCATGTCCCTATACTCATCAGCGTACGGTAATTAGCCGTTCCTATCTGTTTTTACAAAACATGGAACATTTTACATACAACAGTTCATTCCACACTTATTTGGTATACAACAAATCATATCGATTTTATGTTCAAGAATACAGTTTAATACAAATATAGGTATGATAATCTCAATACTACAGTTTTAATACAACATATGGTTTCTCCAATAAAATATAGATGATACCCAAAACCCTCAAATTTTCTCAAAAGTTGTAACCCGAAAATCCCGCATTTTTACTCGATAGATTTTCCCAAATAAGTAACCAAAACATACATACGATCATAAACTATAGGTTTACCGATCCCGATTTCAAAAATAAACTGATATAAACAGAATCCCCTTATATTTTTCGAATACCAAAATACGAACTCTACGGTTCTAAAACTATGAACCGAGACACCAAAACCTAAACATCTAAGAACTATACTTCACTACAATTCGTACTACTACTTATATTCCAAAACGAAACTAAAATCAGACTCTTACCTCAGTTTTGGGTCAAAACCCAAAAATTCCCGAAACGATTTTCTGATCCACTAAAAATGTAGAGCTTCCTCCCCTGATCTATGTAGTAACGTCATATCGTTGAATCAAGCGACGAACAGTGAATAATCGAAGAGAGAAGGAGAGGTTTCGCTAGTTCTAGAGAGGGGGAGAGAGAGAGAGAGAGAGAGAGAGAGAGAGAGAGAGAGAGAGTTTGAGGTTTCTTAGCAACTAAACAAGAGAAATGGATATTTATAGCTCCTTTTACTCGACCAACTTCATCAACGAGATGGTGCCTTCGTCGACGAATCATTCATACATTTCGTCGACAAACCGGCTCCTTCGGCGACGAACCCTATTCCGATATTTTACAACACATTCAATATCTATTCGTCGATGAGGCTCTGAATTCCGACGACAAAGAGTATGAGGGCCTTCGTCGACGAGAACAATGGCTTCGTTGACGAAGTCTGCAAAATTTACCTTTTTACCCATTCGTTATTTAGTCAATCTACAAATCTCGGGTCAAGTTTTTACATGAAAAGTTGAATATGTTTTTTCTAACATATCATTATCGGTAAATTTTTCTCCACATACCTTCAATTGAGAGCTAATTTTGAACAAGGTTGAATTATATTCACTTACAGTTTTAAAATCTTGCAGTCGTAAATGTATCCAATCATATCAAGTTTTTGGAATAATTACTGTTTTTTGGTGTTCATATCTCTCCTTTAAGTTGTTCCAAAGGATTAATGGATTCTTAATAGTAAGGTTGTAACAACCCAAAAATTTTTTTTTTAATTAATTAAATAATTAATTATTATTAAGAAAATTAATTAAATTAAGAAATTTTGAGGATTGTGGGTATATATATATACTTTTTATATAATAACTTTATATATACTTATATATATATATATATATATATATATATAAGTATATATAAAGTTATTATATAAAAAGTATAAAGTAAGGATAAAGGAAAGAAAAAAAAAAAGAAAAAAAAAATGGAAAACTTAGTGCTTAAGTTTTCTGGAGTAAGTAGGAAGAGGAAAGAAGGAAAAAAAAACTTCTTCTCACGTGCAGTGTCACACCCCGAACCCGCAGATGGGTCTCAGGTGTGAATATAGTAACCTAACCTATCTCTGTATCAATTAAAGCATACATGATAAAATACAATAAGAGGGTCCGACCCCGTAAGTTACACTGATGCCCTATACACATACATATATACATCCATACTCATTAGTTACGCAACGGAAAATGTTTCATCTATTTATATAACATAACATACTATAGTCTGTACAGAGCTAGGATACACATACCCAAACAATACTAAGGTTCACATTCCCATAAATACCGTACGTGCTCCGGGTGTCTACATGTAACGCCCCGAACCCTTAAATCCGGGTCCAGCGCGTTATACCTGATAAAATCCTTGATAATCCATAATCAACATATACGCAGCAGAAAACAACATAATCTCCCTATAACATAATACCAAAGTTTACTAATTCTAACTATAATTCATAATAAATCATTTATCACCTGCATTTTCATAAATCTACATAACTTCCAAAACATTTTAGTATTTTCACAATCATTCCTTACTCAACAACATTAAAACATAAAGAAATAATATATAAATATTTACATTCCCCAAAATTAATATAGAAATATACCATTTTCTTTTTTCATTTCCCAACAATGTTATAAAAACTTTGAGCTCTCAAAGCTCGATCTCAAGGAAATTCTGAAAAAGATAAATTCATATTCGGATGAGACACATTTTAGTAAAGGAAGAAATCATATATTAAACACACCGTGTGGCTAACATGAGGTATATAATAACATAATATTTAACATTTAAAAATCATTAACACAATTTTTGAAACCATTTTCTGATCCTAATCAAACACATGCAAAAGATTTAACCCACGAGATTACCCGAGGATAAGGGTGATTACCTGCGCATACAAGTAGCACCCCTCTACTCTGATATTTAGGTAACGGTAAGGTCACTAATAAAGCATACTAGGGCACTCACCTTACTCAATAAGCCCTCAAGTATTAAATTGATCTCGTACTCACACCGTTCAACAATAGTTTACCGGCAAAGGCCCTAAAGATAGGGAAATCTACCTGCTCATACAAGTAGGTTCCCTCTGCCCTAGTACGTTATGCAGCAACTGTCACATCTGAAGCTACCAGTGCACTTGCCTTACTCAACAAACCCTCAGGCGAAGAGTGCACCCCGCCCAAACGTAACATGTTTTACGTACATAAATACTTCTAATATCATAATACATTATTCTTTTCTGTCATTATTCAATCATACACATCCGTTCATGTTCATAGCTTAAACATTGCATTTCATTTCACTTTAAGTGACTCTTTCCCATTTTACATTGTTCACATTTCACATTTCACTTCCATTCCATTCATTTCATTTCATTTCATACCCTACATCTTTCAGCTGTTTTACCCCACATTTTTTAGCTGTCATACGTTTACCCAACATCTTTCAACTGTTTTATCCAATATTTTTTAGTTGTTACACATTTACCCAACATCTTTCAGCTGTTTTACCCTGCATTTTTCAGCTGTTTACCCAACATTTTCAGTTGTTTACATGGTTGCATTGACATACACAAGCAGCATAGTCCATATCATATTTTATTCACAATGCATTACTTAGTTAACCTGTATCTTATACATTTAACATATATATGCACAGAATCTTATGCCACACAGTTTAGCAATAAAATTCATACATTGCCTGTAAAATAAGTCAACCAACATTTAATGTTTTTATACTGAAAATACCTTTCATGTTTTACATAATTATCTTGAAAATATTTCTCACTTTCATCAGTTCATTTTTGCATATACATATCTAATAAACAACCCTAAACTCGAAAAAATATAATTTAAACAGTTGACATTTTACTCATACCGAAACATATACACATATATATAACACAATTTTTTTTCCATTAAATTCATAAAAATTTTGGTTTAATATATATTTTTTCCCTTACCTGGTTTCTTGAATTATGCAAACAGGGATCCCGAAAAATACCTGCGGCGCTCACCCGAGGCCTGAATCAAAAATCCTAACTCCATATAATTAATCCTGAATAAAATATTATTTTAATATTTCCTAAACCCATAAATTCTAAATAAATAAATATACCCCTAAATATAGTCAAATTATCAAAATTTCCAAATCTCACTCTCGCTTTGGAGTGGGGGGTGGAAAACGTCAATTGAAAAATTACCTACGCCAAAATGACGACGATCACGATTAGGACCTCATTGTAGTGCTTGATCGTCGATTTAACAATAAATTTAACAAGAATTTGAGAAATTAGGGAAAAACTACCTTACCCCAGAAATGGTACCTACGCTACTCCTACGACAAATCTGCTCTAATAGAAATATTGGTAGTGGAGTTAGGAATTCAACGACACCTTCCGTTTTCCGATCGGCACTCGTTAGGCAAATGAAATTGAGGAGAAAAAGAGAAGCGGAGACGGAGACAGCGGCTCGCAGAGAGAAGCTGGAGAAATGCAGGGAAGAAGATGATAGATTGAATTTCAAATTGAAATCAAATCCAACTTATTACATTTAATATATATTATTTTAATATTATATTATATATATATATATATATACACACTTAAACTTATATTATACAATAACCTTATATATATATATATATATATATATATATATTTATATATATCTTTATTTCAATTTTTTTTTACTATTCCTTTTTATTTATTTACTTAATTAATTCAATAATAATTAATTAATTAATTAATTAAGAATTAGTCTTAATTAATTTTTTTCACACTATTTCTTTTTATTTGTTTATTTAATACATTAATTTAATAATGTTTAACTAATTAATTGATTAATAATTTTAATTAATTATTTATTTTATTTATTTTAAAATTTTTTTTCGGGTTATTACAAAAACCATCACGACAACCCGAGTACAAAACTCATACATAATCAGGTACTAACAGCTACCACGAGACCCCCACTTCCGATTGCTAGAGTGCTAGTTACGGCTACCTAATGGACCTGAAAAACATTGTATGTACATTCGGGGTAAGACACCTCTTAGTAAAGAAGAAAACATGTTATATCAATGTGTGACATACCAGTGCTATTTTACATAAAACATAACACTATATAATATGATACAGTTCCAAAACATTTCCATACAGTTCAAGTATTTTCACAAGTGCATTCCAGTACATACGATATCCAAAACATACGGTCAGTGTCATCACACTAATACGCAACTACGCTATGAAACCCGAAGCTTCAAGCGATTACATTGCCAATACGATGTAATTCACAACAGTATGCAACTACTCCATGAATCCAAAGTTCCACAGCGATTACATTGCTAACACGCAACTACTCCATGAAACCCAAACTTCACAGTGATTACATTGTCATACAGTGTAGCTCACACCCCTCGGTGACCAACCGGGATACGTAGTGATATTTCACACCCTCGAATATAGAGTCAGACACTCTTGCCCAAAGTTTTCACACCGGTACATGGCACAGCATACGGTAATTAGTCGCCACATAGCTGTTTTGGCGTACGGTAATTAGCTGCCACTAACCGATTTCATAAAACTTGGAATCATTTTGGAGTTCATACTCCTATACATATCAGCGTACGGTAATAAGCCGCCACATAGCTGTTTTACAATATACTTAGAACAATTACATACAATCATACATACCACACTTATTTGGTTTACGGTAAATCATATCGTTTTCAATTTCAAGTACACAGTTTATGCAAATATGGATAACAGTCATCTCAATTATACAGTTTAAACAAAACGAATGGTTTTCCAAACAAAGCAGAATACACTAAATCTCCAAATTTTCCTGAAAATCCCACATTTTTACCCGATAGATTTCCTTAAATAAGTTACCAAACCATACATACGATCGCAGCCTACAAGCTTACCGATCCTGATTAAAAAAATAAACTGATATAAATTGAATCTCCTTACCTTAACCCGAATTCCAACTACCAACTCTACGGTCCCCAAAACTACGAACCGAGACTCCGAAACCTACAAACCATTGTACAATACATGCTTACAATCTGTACTACTACCTATATTATGAATCAAAAATAAAAACTGAGTCTTACCTTGATTTTAGCCCGAAACCCAAAATCACTCGAAACAAAATTCCGATCCGCTAGAAATGTAGAGAATCCTTCCCTGATCCTCACAGTAACGTCCGATTTATGAATCAGGCGACGAACGGCAAAGAAAACTAGAGAGAGAGAGTTCTTCAAGTTCTAGAGAGAGAGAGAGAGAGAGGATATTTTGAAATTACTTAACTCCAAAGTAATGGAAACTGATATTTATAGTCTTTTGACTCGGGTGGATTCGTCGACGAATTGGCGTCATTGTCAACGAGTCTGCCATTACCTTCATCGAGGAAGCGGTGGCCTCGTTGACGAGCCTAAGATCTCTGGTTTCCCAAAATCTCTCGGATTCTCCTCGTTGACGAGCCTCTGAATTTCATCGATGAGAACAAAAGGGACTTCGTCGACGAACCCTGACCTCGTCGATGAATCCTACTAAATTTACCAACTTACCCCTTTTTTACATAATTAATCTATATATCACGGTTCGGGTTCTTACACGCAGAACAGGAAGGAAAGGGAAAGAAAGAAAGAAAGAAAAAAAAAAAACTCTCTTAGCTCACGCTCTCCACTCCTCCTCTCTTTACGATTTCGCGGCGGATTCTCGTCCAATTGAAAATTCGAAAATACCACTGGACTCCATTTTCCGCCACCAACATATCTACCGAAGTGGATTTGTCATAGGAGCAACGTAAGCCTATCTCCTGGGGTAAGGCGAATTCTCACTCTTACCTCAATTTTTCTTAAATTTTAAGCCAAATTGACGACGTACACCACCACGAGAATTTAGGGATGATTCTCTACAAGTTTAGCGGAGTAGATTTCTCGTGGGGTCGTTGTAGGAATAGCCCCAAAATTAGGATAAATGAGTTATTTATAAATTAATTTTTATTTAATTATTGTAAATTAGGAAATATTAAAATAATATTTTATTGGTGTTGGTTTGATTGAATCAGGGTTCGGGTGAGCGCCGCGGGTATAATTTTGGGAATCCTGTAGACATGGTTCAAGAAATCAGGTAAGGGGGAATAAAATTATATCAGTATTTTATTAAGGTGAACTGGTTATTTACAAGCATATGAAATTTATTATTTATTTATATGATTGTCTTTTTTAGAACAACTTGAGTACTAGAAAATGATGATTTTGTTTAAGGTTTATATTTAGGATAATTGCTTATGATATTAAATTCGTGTGACAAGGGAACAATTTTTCCTAATAAATTGAATATAAATTGCTATGACATTTGGGTTTGCATATGGGGATGTTTGGAATGATTATGACATGATGAATGAATTGTTACGTTTGACTCATGTGTGGGAATGTATTGATCTGTTGGACTACTGTGTGAGAATGTATTGATCTGTTAGACACTTGTGTGGTAATGCATTGATGCGTCTGTGTAAACTAACTGGTATGTTTATTCGTATGCATCTCAATATAATGTTGGCATGAGGAGGTTGTTATATTGCCTAGATATAAATCATGATATGACATTGGCAGGTTGAGGAGCTCGTCATATTGTCATTTATATGGGGTAGGACATTGGCAGGTCGAGGAGCTTGTTATACTGATGTACTATGGGTAGGTCATGGGGATTGAATACTAGTGAATAGAGGAACTTGTGTGGGCCACGTATTGCGGAAGTTGGAGTGGTGCCTATGTGGGCCATGTTATGCATCTTGTGTGAATGGTGGGGCCTGTGTGGGCCATGTTATATACCCTATGTGGGTAGTGGTGCCTGTGTGGGCCACGTGTAGATGAGAAGTATGTAGGTGCCTGTGTGGGCCACGTACTGATATGTACGTAGTTGCTCTGTGTGGGCCACGTACTGAGGACATTAGAAGACGAAGTGTGAGATGCATGATTCCCGTGTGGATGTGTTGTGCGCATGTGAATTTAATTATAGCATAATAATAATAATGGTATAGCATGTTGTGAATGCATGTGTGTGCATGCGGCGAGGTAAACATACCGTCAAGGGCTTGCTGAGAAAGGCGAGTGCTCTGTTAGGTAGTTTCTTGGTATTAGTGCAAAGGGATGTTACTTGTATGGGTGGGTAGACATCTCGATCCTCGAAAACCTTCACCTTTAAAATAATAAAGATGTGTATACTGGTGGCGAGGTAATTCTTCACGTGAGAGTTTACTGAGTAAGGTGAGTGCTCTGGTAGGTAGTTTTTAGTACTAGAGTAGAGGGAAGCTACTTGTATGGGTGGATAATCTTCCTTATTCTCGGGGACTTTTGCCTGCATAAAATTATGTACTTGTGCATATTGGATGTGTGTGTGATATCAGATGTCAGTGATGTTTTCAGTGATACATTTTTTTCAGTTATTATTGATATCATATGTGGAATAGTTTATTTTGATATATAAATATTAAAACTCATTTGTCACACACTGTTATAATTTATTCCACCCTTACTGAGAAGTGTCTTACCCTAGTGGATTAACAACTTTTCAGGTTCTTCTGGAGATCAGGCTTGAAGGCCTAGGCTAGGATTGTATTTGTTGGTTTCTTTTCGGGGTATTGTGAGATACTGGTATATATATACAGATGTATTTGTATTGGGTTATGTTCCAAATGATGGTTGTGGATACGGATATCTGGATGTTGTAGTATTCGTTTTTGGGTTATTATATAGAATTCTGGTATTTATTTGAGGTCATTTATTTATGTTCCGCTGTGTGCATGTTAATTATGGTATCAGATACGTGTGATTGGGACACGTGACACCCGAGCCCCACTTGGCGGGTTCGGGGCGTCACAAAGGTACTCAATTTTCAATTATTCGTGTAAATGATGTCAAAGAAAAATCATTGTCTTTGCGTGATCGTGCAGGGTTGCTTGATTTCCTTCTTTAATTGTACTTCCAAGATTCATAACATTAAGGTGAATCTCAGCATCAAGTACCCATGACAGATAATTTCTTCCAGAAATATCAAGGGCAACGAATTCAAATTTTGTGAGGTTTGACATCATAAAGTCACTTAGAATAATACCAACGAAACTTTTATACCATTAGAGACTTGATCGTGCTGATAACGTGTTGTAAATGAAATAAAAGAAGAATAAAAAAAAATTTGGAGTTATAGAAATTCAACAGTCTAATTCTTTAGGAATTAGATGTTACTAATCATCTTATATCTCATTTTGTTGTAAATCATGTCCTTTTATAGGCAAATGCATTGACATCCTAAAGGTTAACCACATAATGAACCATTATGTGGGCATACCAAAAGTTGTAGCCTATTATGTAAATAGTCATCCACATAAATTTACATGTTTTACAACAGTTTCATCAAACCATTTTTTGTATTTGAAAGCTTATTTATTCTATTACAATATTCAATATTGTTTGATAGTCTTAAAGTGGAAGTGTATGTAGGTATGGAAAAACTTAAATATAAGGGATGTATTTGTTATTGTAGAAATTATTGGATTTTAATTTATATTCAAAAGGTTGATTTGACTTAAATTTTATGAGTGGAAATCCTGTATATATAGTATGATGTGATATTTTTCAAACAAAATATAATATATATCATCACATCATTATATGTAGGGGTGTAAGTGAGTCAAATTTACTCGCAAGCTACTCAAACTCGACTTGTGTCCTAACTCAACTCAACTTGATTCTACTCGAGTTCGAGTTTGAGTTAAGTTTAATTAAGCTACTTGAGTATTTTAGTGAGTTGAGTTCGAGTTGAGCTTCTTGTCCCCTAAGTCAACTCAACTTGATTATACTCGAGTTCGAGACAATTTTAAGATACTCGAGTATTTTAGCGAGTCGAATTTGAGCTCAGTAATAGCACTGAGTCGAGTTTTGAGCCTAATCAAACTTATTTTATTTTATTTTTTATGGTATATATGTCATATAATATATTTTGTAAATATGTTTAATATTAATATTAATTTATAATTGAGTCGGGTGTAACCGAGCCAAACTTGAGATTTATGAACTTATAGTTCAAGTCGAGTTTGAATTTAACAATTATGAAATTAGTCGAATTTGAATCGAATTTTGAGCTTAACCTTTTCGAATTGGGTCGAATTCGAGTATTTTGTTATGTTGACTCGACTCGACTCGACTCAACTCAAATATACCCCTACTTAGATGAAGGTATTTTGACATTCTTATACAAGCTATTTATATATATGTAACTAGAAGTTAAAATCTTAAACCAATTTTCATGGACAATATAATAAATATTTCCACAAAACCTCTATGTACCTAGGCATATTATCTCACCACATAAATTTTACATTCTCTCTCTGTTTTTCTTGCAATTTACTTGCATAAGCATGATTCCAATTTTTTGCTCAAAAACTTGGACTTTCTTCAAGAACCTTCCAAGAAACTTCACAAATTAGCCTTGTATCCTTTATGACAGTTTACAAACTTGTACCTATAGCCCTAGACACCTTTTAAATCCAATGGGCTGTGGCAAATCCCACAAAATGGGTTTTTGTTTTTCTCAATTTTTTATTTGTTTGTCCAATCCTGCAAGCAAAAAAAATAAAAAAAAATAAAAACTTTCATAAGTTTCATTGATGACAATTTAGTGGTGCAATACTGTTTAACTCATCATGAGGGAAAAGAACAAAAGAGAACAGAAGGTTGGAAACCTCATATTAGGTCTGACAAGGTTTTCTCTAAACCCAACACAAAAGAAAAGAAGAAACTGAGGGAAGGCAATACCTCTTTAATCCTTTCATACCAAGCAAAAGACACTATACGACGACATAGCGAGACGCACGGGCCTATATTTTATGGACACCAAACAAGACGTCCAAACATTGTGTCATTTGGGTCAAAATCATATCCTCAACTCTCTCAGGCATTTCTTCAAACACCTTGCGAACTGTTGTTCGTGTCTTTGAATTCTGGGTGTTTCCTAAACTTGAACAATTGTGTGTGCGAGAGAGTGAGAGGGAGAGATGAGAAAGGGGATGGTGGGTGTGTTGGTGGGGTTGCTAATGATGGGTATGGTTGGGGGCGCCTGGGTTGGATTAGCTTCGTCTTCTGATGGTCAGCAGCAGAAGAAGACGAAGCCCGGGCCGCCGGAGACGCCGACGGCGTTGGTGCTCGATCAGTACGGGTCCTCTATTGTGTTCCCTATGTTTGGGAATGTTTATCCCACAGGGTACGGAACTGATTCCACCATTTGCTGCCTAATGTGCTTTTCTCTCTCTGTCCGTGTGTCTCTGTATTTATGTTTCTGCTCTGAAAATCTCAAAAGCCCAGAAAATTTATGTTAAGGGGAAAGCTAGGAAATTAGATTGGGGGTTTAAAATTTTGGCAGAGGATCATTCTTGTGCTTCATATTAATATTCAAGTAAAAAAGGGGATGAGTATTTGAATCTCAGGCAGAGCTTTATGTCGTTTAAACATGCTAACAGAGCTGTGTTTCCGAAATCACTGACTTCTCTTTTGCAGGTTCTATTATGTTCAAATAAATGTGGGCCAGCCACCAAATCCTTACTTTCTGGATCCTGACACAGGCAGCGACCTAACATGGCTCCAGTGTGATGCCCCATGTGTTCGGTGCACCAAGGTCAATAGTTACTGCAAATTTATCCATTTTCAAAGAAGTCCTATTTCTTTTTTCAATTTAAAATTCTTAACATGACAATTTTCTGATGATCAACTTCTCACAAACTGTGAGTTCCAAATTGTTCACCAAACAATTTTGAAGGTTTAAATCAATCCATTGTTTCTTGTAAATATTACCAAAACCACTAGTTTCCCAATGCATACATAATACTAATTGTTCTCCATATTTCATCATATTTGAAAATCCAGATGATTTCTGTTTCTAATTCTCTCAACACTGTAAAAAATTCTGGAGTGTATATGCAAGACAGTAAGAGAATTGTTGGGATGAGGATCATTCTCTAATAAGGATTAATCTCTTCTCTGCAGCAACCTCACCCGCTCTACCGACCCAAAAATGAGCTAGTGGCTTGTAAGGACCCTCTCTGCACTTCCTTGCACTGGCCTGGTGAGCACAACTGCGAGAATCCAGAGCAGTGTGACTATGAGATACAGTATGCTGATGGCGGTTCATCCCTTGGTGTTCTTGTCAGGGATCTCTTTCCCCTCAACCTAACTAATGGAGTCCGGCTCAGTCCTCGCCTCGCCCTCGGGTTGTTTACTTCACTTGCTTTCTTCTTCTCAACAGTAGTTCAATTGAGTTATCTTGCTTTATTCACATTTCATGATGATTTTTCTAGTCCATTCCCAAATAATGCCTTCTAGTTAAAGTTTATAGTAAGTTCACATTCTGAGCCTATAAGAATCTGCAAATTAAATTGCAATTTAAGATGTTTTACTATGTGACTTGAGTGAAAATTGCTTCTTATGGTGACAAGATGATTTCTATTAGCCTGTTTCAGTAAAAATGAAAGTTAAAACATTATTATATGTTATTGTTCTCGTTTGGCCTTCGCATTATTCCTCAATAGTTTATACCATTTGTTTGCTTTCTCCTAGCATTTATTGCATGAAAAACTTCATTCTAGATTCTACAAGAATTCTTATAAGAGTTTCATTTGCTTCGTTTTTTTTTTTTATAAGGAAGTTTTAAAGTTGCAAACATTAGATAAGATGTCATCACATTAAATAAGATCTTTCGCTTGGTCCCTCTGATCATAAGAACTAAGAAGTATTCTTATATGTTCGCTTCTTCTAAAACATTCCTCATTATAGTTACTTCCAAATAGCAGCCTTGGTTATAACCTTCTTGTTTATTCTCCTCCTGTCCACAGATGTGGATATGACCAAATTCCGGGTGCATCTTTTCATCCCCTAGATGGAATTCTTGGCCTGGGCAATGGAAAATCAAGCATTATATCACAGCTTCATAGTCAAGGTGTAGTGCGAAACGTGATCGGCCATTGTTTAAGCGGGCGAGGTGGAGGATATCTTTTCTTTGGGGATGATATATATGACTCATCCCGCATAGTTTGGACAAAAATGTCTCGCGATTTCTCGTAAGAAGCAACGCTTAACACCTTTTTATATTTTTTTATCTTAGTGTAATTCATTATTTCAAAACTTAAAACCAATATCTTATGATTTATGTCGATAGCTACTACTCACCCGGGAATGCAGAACTCATTCTCGGTGGAAAGGCTAGTGGGTTTAAAAATCTTCGTGTAGTTTTTGATAGTGGAAGCTCTTACACCTACTTTAATTCTGAAGCTTATCAAGCTGTACTCTCTTTGGTAAGAAACAATTGGAATGTCATTCTTCAAATTCTCGAATTCAAAACTGCCTAACTAGTATTGTATAATCCTAGTTGTTGTCAATTCATGAGTTATTGGTTATATAACCTCAAAGTAATGATCCATTGCTTACTTTTCCCTTGTTGATGACATTTATATTTTCAGACGAGGAAAGAATTGAGCAAAACACCCTTAAATGAAGCACAAGACGATCGAACACTTCCGTTTTGCTGGAAAGGCAAAAAACCTTTTAAGAACATGCGCGACATCAAGAGATATTTCAAGCCTTTTGCATTGAGCTTTGAAAATCGCGGGAAAGCTAAAACTAAATACGAGCTTCTCCCTGAATCTTATCTTATAATCTCAGTAAGTGGTTTCTAATATCTTCAAGCTTATGTTTCTTTCACCCTATGTAAGAAACACTTGGACTTGAAAACTGACAATGTCTTTCGCCAGTCTAAGGGCAACGTTTGCTTGGGAATTTTGAACGGTACTGAAATCGGACTGCAAAATTTCAACGTCATTGGAGGTAAGGCATTTTCTATAAAATCATAGCTTGAAGGATAAAAAACATATTATTTTGGTAATTGAACTTTACCCGATGATTTCCATTTTCTCGTTGATTTCACAGACATTTCAATGCAAGATAGAATGGTGATTTACGACAATGAGAAGCAAGTGATTGGATGGGCTCCAACAAAATGTGATAGGATTCCCAAACCTCGATCCGATGATTGATAGTTGATACAAGATGATAGTGAATTACTAATTCCCATGGACATAAGTCCTAATAAAACATCATCCTCAAGTGTACTATGTGTACCATAAGTATTTGTAGGAACAGGAGAATGGTATAACCTCCAAAAATGTACATGTACATAATAGTTGATGCATATATTGAGAGAGTAGAAGGTTATATATACCCCTCTAAATATGCATATGTTTCACACAAGGCCTTAACTTTTAGTTGAAGTTTGAATTTTAGAAGGGATTAGAGTGGAAACAACATATTAAATTCATCATTTTTACATTGGGTAAATGTCTAAGTTCCAAAATGTTTCATTGGAATTTCAATAATTTTCAAAATATCAACACTTCATTTTAAAACATCTCAAAATTCGAAAGGTAATATTCAAAAGAAAATATTTTTTTATTAAATTTTCACAAAAGTAAGAGAACGGGAATTTCCTCTTGCTTTTTTGTTTAATGGAGAACCTAAAGTGCAAAATTAACAGAGGCGCTTTCTTCTATTTTTGACTTGTAACAAAGTGTTTAGAAATTTAAGTCTTCGTCAACAAATCGCTAAACCACAATGATGTTTTTGACTTTATTAAGGTAAATAGAAATCAAAAGAAGCAGACCTATTTTTTTTAGTGTTCATTATTTTTCTTCTTCTTCTTTCCTTGTAGACACCAAAGTTAAATTGACACTGATGTATATATCCATTTTGATCTTATATAATTATAATTTTTAGATAAAAAAAAAAAAAAGAAGAAGAGAAGAGACAATGTTATGATTTGTGTCTCGCGAGCAAATAAGTTTCTTAGTTCTTTGGAAAAAAAATGAAATAGAGAATGAAAAAGGTTTATGTTCTATTCCTATGAAATCTATGTTTGTATATGAGTTTTAAATTGTAAGAACAACATTTAGAAAGATAAAAGAATCACCATCAACAAGTGAAGGAGTTATTGGGTAGCTACAAGGATGGAGTTGTGAACTGTGAAAATAGGTGCTACAATCTCTATATATTGTCGATGTTGAAGTCGAGAAGAGTCATTAGCTATGAGAATATGTGCTACAATCCATAGTTAATTTTCCATCCCATAGGTGCATCTTAATTATGATTTTTTTTTTAATAATTTTTAACCATGGATTTCTCTGCAATTTATTTTTGAAAAAAGAAAATTAAATACGGGTTTTTTTTTTTTTTTTGTAATTTTTATGAGAAGGAAAATTAATCATGATTTTTCATTTTCTTTATAAATAAAGTTAATCATGGTTTGCTTATATGGTCTAATGTATAAGTTCTCACCACTTTATTGGGTTAATCTATGAATGACGTGATAGACTCGATTTTTCTAATAATTTTTCCATAATCAGACACGAGCAGTGATATTTTTAATTTTATATTTCTTTTTTAGGTTATGCCAATCATGGCAATGCAAAATTTCTTTTATAGAAACTTGTCATTTGAAATATAAAAGAATATGATAAAAAGAAAATGATGGATGTTGATGCAAAAATATTTTTTCTTCAATTGATACAACAAGATAGACTTGTTAGTCCTAAATCTTATTAATTCTGTCCATTTGTACGTAAATATTTGACATCTCAAATATTCTTCTAGATCTCGATTCCAATGTCAAAATTAAGAAGATCATGCAATACATAATGCGCCGGACCCACATACCTTTTTATTTCTCTCTTTTATTATTAAGTATGGATGCCATAATGGAATAGATATGTGATCCTCAACATTTTAATTTCCAACTAAGAAAAATGTTAAATCAATAAAATATTTTGTCTTTCCTTCTTAATTAGCATTGTACTTGATGAGACCCAGAACAAGAGCATCATAAATCTTCTTGACACCTTTAGTTATATGGCCTCAATTTAAATGATATGCCAACTATACCTCATGCTAATTGCACAATGTGTGTTAAGCATATCTACTTTAATTCTTTTTTGAACTCGAAAAGTAGTTAACTAAAGATAATAGATAAGGATGAAAATACAATAAGATTTTCAATTTAGGTTTTCTGAATTTGAATTTGCTATTACATTTACTTTAGAATTTCTCTCTAATTTTGTTTGTTAGTTAAATTTCCATAAGATATAGATGGGGATTTAGATTAGTTTCATTTAAATTCTCTTTTAGTCTTCTTTTGAAAAACTATTCTTTGAACAATTCTATTCATCATGCATCTGAAATCATCATAGATCTACATGACAAAAATAGAGAATAGGGAGTGTGACTCGACATGCCCCCCTTTGTCCTCCCTCTTCTTGATACGTTAGGGCAAATAATACTTGATATGCCCTAAATGTATTAAGGTCAAATAGTCAATATGCAACATTAAGGCATAACCACAATCAAGGCAATCATCGCTCAAGAGCAGTTGGCCTAAAGGGGTCAACCCCATATAAGCTAGAGCGATCCACACTCGCGCTACAGACAGCTATTGTCAGCTCCTTAAAGGCCAGAGAAATACCACAAAGAGCAGCTCAGTAAGAAATGCCTTGAAGAGTGGCTCGGCAGAAACAACTCAGCAAGGATGCCACGAAGAGCAGTTCGGCAAGAAATGCCACGAAGAGCAGCTATGCAAGAAATGTCGCGAAGAGCAGCTCAGCAAGAAGTACCATGAAGATCAACTCGGCAGAAATGCCACGAAGAGCAGCTCGACAAGAAATGCCACGAAGATCAGTTTAGCAGAAATAGCTTGGCAAGAAATGTTGTCAAGAGCAACTCGACGAGAAATGCCCTGAAGAGCGGCTCGACAAAAACAACTCGTAAGAAATGCCACAAAGAGTAGCTCGGCAAGAAATATCACGAATATCAACTCGACAGAAACAGCTCGGCAAGAAATGCCACGAAGAGCAATTCAACAAGAAATACCGCAAAGAGCAACTTGACAAAAAATGCCACAAAGAGCAGCTCGACAAGAAATGCAACGAAGAGCAACTCGGCAAAAAATGCCATGAAGAGCAACTTGGTAAGAAATGTCGCAAAGAGCAGCTCGGTAAGAAGTACTGCGGAGACCAGCTCGACAAGAAATACCATAAAGAGCAGCTCGACAAGAAATGCTACGAAGAGTAGCTTGGCAAGAAATGCCACAAAGATCAGCTCGACTGAAACAGCTTGACAAGAAATGTCGTCAAGAGCAGCTTGACAATAGATGCCACTAAAAGCAGCTCAGCTGAAACAGTTCAGCAATAACGGTTCGGCAAGATTAGCTTAGCCAAGACATCTTGGCAAGGATAGCTCGACAAAATGTCACCATCGGCTTAGCAAGACCAACTCATCCGAACATCAGCTAGGCTAAAATAACCCAGCCGAAACCCTTGCGTCATCGATTTGGCACAATGCAACCCGGCTCGTTGGAGCTAAATAGAACTCCAACCGGCTTGGACCAGCAACCTCAAAAAAAAAGAAAAAGAGAGAGATAGACCACCAATTCGAAATTTGAAGAACAAGTTCTGAAAATTCGAAACTAGGGGGACAATTGATATGCCCTAAATGTATCAAGATCAAATAGTCAATCTGCAACATTAAGGCACAACCACAATCAAGGCAATCATTGCTCAAATGCAGCTGCCTTAAAGGGATCAACCCCAAATAAGCCAGAGCGATCCACGTTCGCGCCACAAATAGCTGTTATTAGCTCCTTCAAGGCTAGAGCGATTCATGTCCACACCATAACTCGCCAATAAATGATCATACACCCTCAGGTCAACTTCTGCCACTATAAATAGGGACTTGGACGAGAGGCCAAGGTAACTCACTCCTAACCCACTTTACTATTGCATTCAATCTCATTGAAGAGTTCCCTTAACCCTTACTTAGGCATTGGAGTGATCCCCCGGAGTACATCCTAGGTCCTCCAAGTCTGCTTTGTTTTCACCCTTTTCAGGTCATCGGAAGTCGAAGAGCAACGTTACAGGTCATCACCATTTTTATCCCGCAACAATACTGATATTTTCTCTATTTTTTGCTTCTATTTTTTGAAGCCCAAATTTATATGTCAAAACACGATTGCATATTGGAATATTAAGACTTGTGTTTTTCATGAGTATAACTTTCTTTTAGAAATTGATTGCCCTTCGCATGCACCTAACATAGATATTACTCTATATAATAATAATAATAATAATAATAATAATAATAATAATAATAATAATAATAATAATATTATTATTATTATTATTATTATTTATGCATGTAGTGAGACTGTAAAAAGGCATGTGTTGCACCCGAAAATTAAACAATCTTCACGAATCGATCCTTGATCATGACCACCTAAAAAGAGACAAATAAAAGTGGCTTGAAGGATCTGGGGTGTACTCCGGAGGACCTCTCTGATGCCTAAGTAATGGAGTGCTTTAGAGAAGTTGTAAGCAACAATGAAATTGGGTTAGAATGAGATACCTTAGCCTCTTCTCCAAATCCCTATTTATAGTGACAAAAGTTGACCCAAGGGTGTAATGCCTTTTATTGGCGAGTTATGGTGCGGGCATGAATCGCTTCGGTTCTTACCTCATTGGCGTGAATCGCTCTGTTTATTATAAGGTGGGCGTCAATTGCTCTAGTCGGGCGGTTGACTTGGGCGGTAACTACCCTAATAATGCTGCGCTCTAGTCTCTTCTAGATAGGTGATATATTTAGGGTATATCAGTTGCTCCGCTTTAGGTTCGAATTTTTTAAGTTGGCTTCCAAAGTTCGAAAGTAGTTGTTGTTGTTGTTTTTTATTTTGTCAAGTAGCTTTTCTTGAGCCATTTTGGGCTGCTTGTGGCTTAACGAGCCGTGCTATTCTTTTTTGTTGTTTCTGGCCTAATGAGTCATTGTAACACCCCGACCCCGAGGGGCCTAGGATATTAACTTTTTACTACTAATTTACAGCGGAAGCAAATAAACTCAATTATTATTAAACAAGAGCGCTAATTATCCATATTACAATCATTTATTTTAAAAGAAGAAAAATTACACAAGCATAAATATCTCACATTATACTAATATTTCTAAACAAATCTTTATTTTTCTATCCCCACCCGCATGCTTGCTAAGCCTGATTTCCAACATGCTCTTCAGAGTTATCTGAAATAAAAATATGATTGGAGTGAGACGACGCTCAGTAAGTAAATAAGATTATTATTAGTGTGTGGCCAAAATGAGCTTTTAAAAAATTTTCGTAAAACAATATTTAATACTATAACTTCAAAATTTCTTTTAGAATAAATATAAATTTAAAAAATTTCTGTATAAAACTTTTGTTATCAATTATAACAGTAAAATTTTATAATTATATACTCTAATTGTTAAATTAAACTTTTAACTTTAAAACTGTAAAAATATTTAATGACAAACATACATATACCTTTCCTTATACGTTTTCCTTAGATCGTCATTACGCACAAAAATGATCCTTTTCACGTAAACTTACACTTTTCATTCAAATCATCAGTAACTTTGTACACGTAATTAAATATGTATAAACATATATTATAAAAACCACCCTTAGGCTTGTTTGCCGTAAGTCATGTTTACCCCCATGACTGGGTTGTGCGGTCCGAAGACTGGACTTAACTGGCTGGCCGACCAAACTAAATCAACGTACATAAACTTTAAGTGAGATTTTCCTTATTAAGTCATGGTCCGGAACCAGGTGTGCATTCAGGAGAAATCTACTAACATAAATAACCACTCTGTAATCAGTGTGGGTGCACTCTGATCCGTATAAACTTTAAGCTGCGGTACCGAGCATCTGTAACTTTGAACTTTCGTTGCCATAAGGGGTTTTAAAATCATCTTATTATAATTTATGCAATTTAAAATAATATCGTAAAAATCTCATCTTTACTCATATTTTCATAAAAAAATGCAACATTGAAATAAACTCATGCCACACAATTTTTGTGTTAAAAATATATATAATTTTATTTTTGAATAGAAAGAAATGCTGAAAATTTACTCGAGGGGATTAGAACATTTCTTAACCCAAAAATAGATGCAAGTATATTAAAGATAGAACTGGTATAGTTAAATACGCGTAAAAATAAACTCATGGAAATTTTATGGAACTAATTAACATAATTGAAATTTACTTATAAAATAAACTCGGGTATGAATTTTAAATAAAAAAAAAAACTAACATAATCAAAATTTACTAACCTTCTTCCTTACAAACATTGTAACTATCTCTAAGAAATGAGATCGGAAAGAGTGGGTGATTGAGAACTTACTCAAAAATTCTCTCTCCATCACAATTTCTTTCACTCACTAATTCTTCTCTTCCTTGGAAAATTGTTGTGAAAAATGAAGGTTGAGAGCTCCCTATTTATAGGAAAATTTTGGGGAATAAATGGAATTTATAAAAGTGTGGGGAGATGGGTGAAATCATAATTTTTTTTAAAATTAAAGAATGGGCAAGGGATGGGTAAGGTATGGGTTGAGTATGGGATGGGGATGGAGGCCATGTGGGAGTGCTTGCCACCATTCCCATTAAATAAATTTTTAATTAACTACTTACCTAATTAATTAATCAATTAGTTAATTAATTATTTTATTATTTTATTATTTTTCTTAATCATTATTTATCATTATTATTATCATTGTTATTACTTTTAAACTATTTTTAGTATTTATTTATTTTATTATTTATTTTTGAACAAAAATTAAATTTAAATTTTGAAAACTCATGTGGGCCCCACATGGTCTTGTGGGCCCCACACAACTTCGAGACCCGAATGGATCTTACGTAACTCGAATAACTCCTATACGATTTTATGCATCCTACATAGCTTTGAAATTTGTGTAAACCTCCACACAACTTCGGGACTCATGTGGGCCCCATACAATCTTGTGGGCCCCACATAGGATACCTATATTATTATTATTTTATCATATATTTCTGTAAATTATGTCAGTCAAAACATTATTTTATGTACTTATTTACGTGTACAAACAGTGTCTATCCTGTTTATCCTATGAAATTCCATTTTGACCAGGCCGACCTCCAGAGAGCGACTGAGCCGCAATGGTCTCTGAGCACTCGCTAAGACAAGGTCTTTTTTAGGCATCAAATATGGAATCAAGGATCCTACAGAAAAACACTTCTGTATTGATATTAACTTAATGACCATTTTTATTATTTTATTATTATTGTGCTTTAATCATATATATATTTGGGTCATCACAGTCATGCTCACATTTTGGGCCGTTTCTAGGCCTCCTGAGCATTGCTTGTCAGTTGGGCCATTTCTTCTTTGTCTAATGAGTTGTGCTCATTTTTTGGACAGTCTTCTAGTCTCACGAGCGTTACTCGTCAGTTGGGCTGATTCTTCTTTGCCTAATGAGCTGTGCTCATTTTTTGGGCAGTCTTCTGGCCTCATGTCAGTTGGGCCGATTCTTCTTTACCTAATGAAATGTGCTCATTTTTTTGGGCTGTTTTTTGGCCTCACGAGCATTGCTCGTTATTTGGGCCGATTCTTCCTTACCTAATGAGTTGTGCTCATTTTTGGGCAGTCTTCTGGCCTCACGAGCATTGCTCATCAGTTGGACTGATTCTTCTTTGCCTAATGAGTCGTCCTCATCTTTTGGGCTACATCTTCAGCAACATTTTGGTAATTTATGATGCCGAGATGGTTGTTCAATTCGACAAGTTCTTGTAGTTTTGATTTCATTGAGGTTAAAGATGTGAGTTCTAGTATTTTCAATATTAGTTAGGATTCGAAATTTGTTAGGGATGGATTTTTTTTGAAGGGTTTGGACGTGTATGCCCCAAGTGTTCGATCATTTGCGGTAAAGGGAACTATAGGTGAGCGTGCAATGCTATAGATTTCGCAAATATTTTCGTGTCGATTGTGTCATTTGTGGGGTCTATAAACTCATATTAGTTGATTGTATCCCAGTTGATCCGTGAGTCCCATGTTGGATTTTTTAGACATGGGTTTGTCAGTGCAATGACAGATTGAAGTTTGAGATTTAGATCTGCGAGATGTCTACCATTGACGATGGTGATTTTGTTACTATTTGTTTTGATTATGGTGAGGATTGTTCAGCTGATTGGGCTCCAGGTGCTTGACAGAATGTCACTAAGGAGTTCAGTTTTGCTGTTTGGGGTTTTGCCAATTGCAGTTACTACAATTGTGCAATTTCAGCATGTGTTGCAATTTCAACTCAAATTTCCAATTGTAATTTCAAATTCACTATTCAGAGCACTATTCAGCGCACATGAATGTGCAAGAGTCATTATTGCTGACCCCATGGTGCATTCGACCAACCCCTTGGAATTTCAAAGTTTGGCTTTGGTTATTTGACTGGCAGTGCAGCTGTTATGACCCCACTATGCATTTGGTGTATAGGTCGTTATTCAATCAATTAAATAACTTGAACATCCTATTAATTATTATTAGCCATTAAGGCGGAGCTCTTCAAGCATTGAAACTGTGGCATCTATTTATTTTTATTTTTTTTAGAATTATTATTGTATGATGAAGAAAAAATCATACCTTGAGAATAGACACATTGGCTACATAAATCTTGTGCATAGAAACATCAATTGTAGTCGGATTCGCATTAGATCTAGAATTTCCCAATATCATAAGCTGGGTCCTAGTTATTCATCTGTCAATTTTCTTATTTAGCTTCTTCAATGCGAGCAAAGGGCCAATGCTGTGCTTGAACGTAATAAACCTGTACCCTTTACTTTTCCTCGTGACCTTGCCAAGGATCGCAATGGCTTCTTCGAGGTTACCATAGGTGGAGAAGAGATTGTAGAGTTTCTTGATGGTAATGTCCTATCCAAGGCCACAAATGAAGAGTTTGCGCTGGGTAGGGTCACGATCGGCGATGGATCGGATGGTGTCAAGTACGTCTAGGTGTTGAACGGCGGCATTTCAAACTATCTCAATCGAGCCAATGCATCGACCTTCAATTATTTGATGTAGTCATAATCAAGGATTGAAAGAGAAAATCTTTCAAGAAGTTCCCACAAACGGCGCCAACTGTTGCAGTCGAAAATTGAACAATCTTCATGAATCGATCCTTGATCACGACCACCTGAAAAGAGGCAAATAAAAGTGGCTTGGAGGACCCGGGGTGTACTCCAGGGGACCTCTCTGATGCTTAAGTAAGGGAGTACTTTAGAGAGGTTGTAAACAACAGTGAAATTGGGTTATAATGAGATACCTTTGTCTTTTCTCCAAATTCCTATTTATAGTGACGGAGGTTAACCCAAGGGTGTAATGTCATTTATTGACGAGTTATGGTGCGGGCGTGAATCGCTCTGGTTCTTACCTCATTGGCATAAATCGCTATGCTTATTATAAGGTGGGCATCAATTGCTCTGGTCGAGCGGTTGACTTGGGCAGTAATGACCCTCATAATATTGCGCTCTGGTCTCTTCTAGGTAGATGATATATTTGAGGTATATCAGCATGTATACCCCTCTAGATATGTGTATGGTTTACATGTAAGGATTTAAATTTTAGTCAAAATCTGAATTTTTGAACGGGTTAGAATTGGAATTTCAAAAGTTCTCAAATTATCAACATTATTCCTTTTAAAATATCTCAAATTTTAAAAGGTAATAATGAAAATATAGATATATTTTCTTAATTATTTTTCACAAACACAAACTTCTATGAATATCACAATTATTTTCCTTGTGTTTTTTTGTTCGAATCCAAAGTGCAAAATTAACAAAGGCACTTTCTCCCATTTTTGACTCTTAACAAAGAATGTCTAGAAATATAAGCCTTAGTCAACAAATCATTAAATCTCAATGATTTATTTGACTTTACAAAATAAATCAAAATCAAAAGAAATGCACCTATTTATAGGCTATACTGGAGACCGTATACTCGATAATTTTTAGAATTTACTTATTACTCTTCTTCTTCTTCTTCTTCTTCTCTTTTAGACCTAAATGTCAAGTTAGCATTTAAGTAATAGCAAAAAGGCATAGTTGAGTTTTTATCTCGAGCAAACAAGTTTCTTGGTTCTTTGGAAACAAATGAAGTATAGAGTATGAAAAAGACTTCCCTTCTGTTTGTATAAATCCCATATATGTACATGATTTTCTAACTAATAAGTACAAAATTTAAAGAACACTCAAAAGAATTATCATCAACAAATGAAATATGATCCCCAATTTGAAATATTTCATTCATGGCAAGGCAAAATTTCTTGTGCCGAAATTTTTCATTTGAAATATAAAAAGAAAATGAAGAGAAACAATTGATTAAAATGAGAGTGAAGGATGTTGACATATAAGTATTTGCTCTTTAATTGATACAACAATATACGTTTGATAGTCCTAAACTTTATTATTTTTGTTGAATTGTACATAGATATTTGACATCATCAAATATTCTTCTAGATTCTAACTCGAATGTCAAAATTAAGAAGAGCTTGCTATTTATAACGACCCGTAATCATCATGAGTCCACGTAATATTACGAGAGAGCACAGTACATATGCTTATTTCTTTCTCTATCTTATTGGCACGTGAGCCCTAATGTTAAAGATACGGGATCTTCGACAATTTAATATCCAACTAAGAAATGCACATAAAATTAACAAAACCTTTTATCTTTCCTTCTTATCCTTGTAATTTAGGGGTGGCAAAATGAGTCAACGTGTCGAGTTTAAGTCGGGTCATAAACATGTGGGACTTAAACAAATTAGGTTCAAGTTGACTTATTTACAAATGGATAAGTAAAATACAATCCAATTAAAAATGGATTACAAACAGATACCAATTAAGTACATGTTAAGAAAAATATAACATATTTATTTTAATATTTTCTTTAAAATTTCACCAAATATGAGTTAAATCTTTAAAAAAAAAAAAACAATACTCATTTATTCTTTTCTCATTAATATCTTAAGATTGATGAGTTAATAACATTTATTTATTATTTAATTTTTAATTAAATATTTTCTTTAAAGAAGTGATTTGAAATTTAAAAAATAGCACTTACAACCTATTTATTATTTTTCCTCCTAAATATTTCAAAAAATATAGTTATACCACTTGTTTCTTCTCTCTATATGGTAAAAAAATACATCATATATGCATCAAATATCATAATTTATATATAAAGAATTTAATATTTTTTTTGTAAAATGCTAAATGGGTAATATGGTGGGCACTCGACCCAAACTCGGCTAACCCGTTTATAATTGGGTTGGACGGGTCACTCCTTATGCCTAAACCCATTTTAAACAAATGGGTAATAGGTGATCCATTGGATTGCAATCCCTTTTACCATCTCTATCTTTTCTTGAAAGAGTGTAGTACGTGGATCCACTCGACCTTCTTTCTTTTCTAGCCACATAAATTTGTGATTTCACAAGCCGTGATACTAAATTTTTTTTTCTATTTTTGTTATCTTCTTTCAAGTCCACATTTATATGTTAAAACACGGTTACATAGTGGAATATGCTTTTTTTTAAAAAAAAGTGATTGCCCTTGATCACACGCACCTAATATAGATATGACTATATAAACACAAATTTAATTCTTTTCTTTTTTCTAAATAGCTATTACAAATCGCAAGATAAGTATTGTGGTCCAAAACTACACAAATTCCAAAAAAAATATTAAAAAATAATTTTCTATTATTGTTAGAAGTGCTCCGTCCATCTTCGACAAAATATCCAATGGTTAAATTCAATTTTTTTTTTTATTACAGGTCTCAACCTCTATTCCTAAGAAGGGATGAAAGGTATTTAAAACGGAAGATGCATTCCTTTTTGTATAGGTAGACCCCGTGGTTAACTTCTTTTCTCTTGTTTTATAAAAAGAAAGAGGGCGTTCAATCAAGAATGTATATGATTTCAAATGATGATTGTGGTAAATTAATCTTATGTTATAGATTGCTATGGACAGAACCTATCTTCTAGCATAAAGTATTTGCCGAAATTTGAAGGGTAGCAAGCTTCAAGTCAATCCACTTTTCATTTTTAAATGAAGATAATAATAATAATCATATGAGCCATTTACTATATAAAATAACAGACACTTTTCAAAACATGTTCTCTTTCCTAGAGGGAAGGTATGGTGCCAAAAAAATAAAAAGTGAATTATAATCCAAGGTCAAACTTAGTGGACATTTAAATAATAATCGACATACATCACTATAAATTAAAATATTTTTTTTTTTCAATTGAAAGTCTAAGTCTAGATTATAGAAAGGTGAACAGTCAATCTCTCATCTCATTCTATTTCCTATACGATTTAAACCGAAAACATCCCATATAAAAGTTAGAAATATAAATTATAGAAATATTTCTTAAAAAAATGCCTTGTAGGGGTATATTTGAGTTAAGGTAAGTCAATATAGTAAAATACTCAAACTCGACTTAATTTAAAAATATTAAGTTTGAAACTTGACTCAAGTTCGATCGATTTTATAATTGTTAGACTCAAACTTGACTCAGCTACATGTTCATTAAACTCTTGTTCGACTCATTTAAGTTTAATTAAATTATAAATTAATATTAAATATATTTATAAATAAAATTAAAATATTGGACTATGCACGAGACCCAACTCGAGTATTACCATGGAGCTAAAATTTGGCTAGATAGGATTGGATGAGACAATTATGAATGGACCACTAGGAATTCCCCCACCACCTTCCAAGAAATTGCACTAAATTGAATTTCCAATATGAAAATGAGAACGCTTACAAATCTTCAATTCATTTTTCAAAAGGTGAAAAAAATGAGTCAAACCTCCCCCAAAAGTGGATGTTGACTTTTGGGATTTTCCCCCAATCAAAAAATAAATTTAAATTTTAGCTTTCTATCATATACTTTCTCTATTTTTTTTTTTTTAAAAATTAATCTTACTACAGTCCTACAGGTACAAGAATTTGTTTACAATGTAATCGGTATTAACATTAGGAAAATCCAACCGGCACCAGCCACCGTTGATCAAGGCGATCATGCTGCCCCTGGCGATCCTCAGCCGTCCGAGAGGGCGAATCAGAAGGGCTTCTGGAGGTTCATGAAGAACATATCCTGCAGCGGCGAGAAATGGGACATCGGAGAAGAGGCAAAAGGGTCATTTGCAAGGGCATCCATGTAATTAAACTGAAAGTCGGGGGCATTTTGGTATCCCAAGTCCATTTCCCATTTGATCTGGCTCTGTACCTCCCTGTCGCACGTGAACTCCGGCGAGGCCGCGTGCTCGGAGCCGCTCGAGTCCGTGTGCATCCGGGGGACTGAATCCGACGTGTCGAAGTAGAGGAAATCGTCCGCCGGTGCCGATGGCGCCACCGGGTGCGGCGGCAGAGGGTGCTGTGACAGCGGCGGCGTTGAGATTTGTGGCTTTTGCTCGAGGCTGGATTGCTTCTCGATTGTTCCTTTCTTGTTGTAAATTCGACATAGTACCCAGTCATCGAGCTGCAAGAGAAGCGAAATTACTCAATTACCCTCATAGACAAGAGAATGGGAAAAATAATTAATTTATTTTGGTTTAATATACTTTGCAATAATCTTAATCAATTGACATTTTATAAATATTATAAATATATACTTACAAATATATATTATACATATATTGAAATAATATTTTTATACATTGAAAATTTATTATTTTTATTAAAAATTATGTTTTCAATAAAATTAAATAATTTGATTTAATTTTAGCTAATTAATTAAAATTATTTAATTCCAATTTATTTTTTTTAGTTCTACAAAAGTTCAATTGGATCAACTTTCAAAATTAATAATATTATAAATAAGAATTTATCCTAATCTATGTAATTTAAATTTTAAATTTATATTCGTAGCAAGATTTTTTGAATTTATCAATAATTAGGTAACAAGGGTAAAAAGGTAATTTGAGGGTCAGAATTGGCGGCGTACCCTGAGATTTTTGTTCTTGCCGGCGGACCTATCGACATTAGCGAGGCGGTATTCGTGCATGATCCAGTTAGTCTTAAGGCCCCGGGGAGCTTTTCCGGAGTAAAACACCAGCGCTTTCTTAATTCCCAGCGTCTTCGGCCGCCCAATTGGCTTGTCGGCGCCGGTCGCCTTCCAGTATCCGGTTCCCGCCGCCCTGTTCGGCCGCGATCCGTTCGGGTATTTCCGGTCCCTCGGCGAGAAAAAATACCACTCCTTTTCACCGTACAGTGCCATCCCTGCACACGGAATTCAATCAATCAAACTAATTCACGAAAATAGAAATTGGGATAATCCAATTAACAAAACAATCGGAAATTTTAAGAAGGGAAAGGGAAAATTACCCGGAAGCTGCCATGGATCGTACTTGTAGAGATCAATCTCTGCTATAATCGGGACGGCCACCGACTGCGCTGCGCATTTACGGCAGAGATAATGCACCACCAGCTCCTCGTCCGTCGGATGAAATCGAAATCCTGGGGGTAGCTGGATCTCACTCGTCATTCACTTTTTCTCTCTCCTCTGCTCTCTCTCTCTCTCTCTCTCTCTCTCTCTCTCTCTCTCTCTCTCTCTCTCTATTCTGTTCTTGACTCGGCTGAGGTTGAGGCGGTGGTGGTGGTGGCGGTGGCTTCTGAAACGTCGAACTTTGAACAGCCCGAGACCTCTATATATATACAGGAAGGGACTGCAATTCACACGTGTTTCGTAGAGCATGCGGATGGGACCCACCTTCCGGGTGTTTTATTTTTTCGCTGACCGCAGACCCGCACGCGGAGACGGTCTAATGGAAGCTCGACACGTGTTCCCGGACCCACTTTTTGGCCCATTTTGTCACGGCTTTCGTCACTTACATCGGCCGCATCCATGTGCAAAGTCGGCTGCTTACTATTAGAGCAACGGCCACGGTGAACCGTTGACTGCTGGTTTAGTTTGACCCCGGTCCCACCTCGCGGCTGCTACGCATGTCGCATCTCTTTTGATTAAAATCCAATCAAGGCCACCCGCACGGAGTCTGGATTGCCTGACTCGCGGGTGTAGGGGTTTGAAGTGTAGTATCGGGCGCAGGTGATCAGAGCTTTTTCAAAACTTGGACTGGAGATTTGAATCACACGTCAGCTTCCTTGGGGGCCACGCATATAGATGACGTCAGCATAGCACGAGGCCAAGAGGCCCACGACGGCGTCGGTTTGTCCACAGAGAAAATCTGAATCGATAAATATGCCGCCGGACTTTGTGGAGGCTAATTTATATTGTTTAAAATATTAAAAATATGTATATTATATACATATATATATATATATATATATTTATCCTATGCCATTTTTTCATTAAAAAAATGTGAAATAATTTTTTTTATGGAAAATTATTTTAAAGAAAAAAAGCATTGTATTTTTTATTTAATCAAATTCAAAATAGGAAAGGTAGGTTTTTTTTTATAATACATTAATATGAGAAATTCTTTTTTATTAATTGGAGTGCTTTATCAAATTTAATTATTAGGTGCAACCAATTTAGGAAATTCTTTAAATTTGGTATTTACATAAAGAATGAATTTTAAATTATTTTTTTTATGTTTATGAATTCAATAATATTTTTGGGTCTCAGTTCACATATTTAATCATTGAATTTATTGGGTAGAAGGTATAGACACGTGTCAACTTTAATAGAGTGTGTAGTGGTCCATAATTATTAGGCAGGTCACACGATCATCCTAAAACAAAATTAATTGAATGTACTCCGAGAATATTCTTAACATTCTAAATGTCGGTGATGTGCAAATGTGATCCTTTCAAATCTCTAGGATGATTTGAGCAGATCGACTTTGAAAAGACAATGCTATTAAAATACATAAATATTTTTTCTCCATTATTTATCTCATTTTCTGAGAGAACACCATTCTACTGAAAAAACGAGTTTTGTAGATTTTGACAAATACAATTCAATGAAAAAAAAGAGACCTCCCATGAAATATTAAAAATCTTAGAGACTTATTATAAGATTTCAAAATTTTCATAAGCTTGTCCTAAGGTTTGTAAAAAAAAAAAACTCTTTACTTATATTTGGCTAAAAACTGTATACATGACAAAATCATATTAAATCCAATATATACACACAATGTATCTAATAATTTTCCATGTCTTATTGTGTACACCTTGTTAGCACCGAAGAAATCCATGGGTGGATTTGATACACATGGGTGAACACCAACATGACCAAAAAGTTTAAGCCTATTGGGGCTTGAGCCCAACTATGTACATAAGCATCAATCATCTACTCAAATTTTTCAATGTGGGACAAACTCACTAGTGGAATTCTCAACAATCTCCCCCTCACTCGTGAGTTTCAACTGCTCTCCCTTGAACGAAAATCATTTTATTTGTGGGAGTAAGTCCAATTCTCCAACGGTTGCTCAAGTAGGTCTTACCACCGCGCCTTATGTGTCTCGTATTGCATTCCACGTGACTCCAAACCAATCCTACCTCTCATGTCTTGACCCTATTTGGATCCTTCTTCCAAGGCTAGATGATCCTAGCTTATTGTCATCGGTCACACATTTGGTCCTCCAACTGTTAGCACTTCAGGAGAATTAGCTTTAAGTATTAACTTTTACGATATCGTTCACCCAAAGTTACGAATCGTTGGCTCTTATACCACTTGTTAGCACATGAGTGAGCACTAACTTAATCCAAAAGCTTAAACTTATTGGAATCTTGGGTCCAACGATGTATATAAACACCCATCATCCATTCAAATTTTTCAATATGGGACAAACTGACTAGTGAAATTCTCAACACACCTAGAGATAACTCGTATAAGTAAACTCTTACTCCCAGTAAGAACGCACTTAAAAAATTAGTCACCCACTTTTGTTTCTTATAAGTATATTGTAGTATAACCTTAACCTTCTCCTTTTTAAATAAAAATTATATAAAATATAGTACAGATTGTTCCGATCAATGACTCTTACCAAACCCATCAAATGATAACAATAAATCTATTTCGATTATGACTTGTCAAAATCCTATATTTTAATCATATTCTACACCTATAAATAGACACTCTAAAAGTTATCAATAAGAAATTCGTGTGTGTATATATATATATATATATATATATATATATATATATATATATATCTTGAGATTAAGTACGAATAATATGTTTCTAAAAATTGAAAAATCAATTAAACATTAGAGAATTCTTTTTTTTTTTTTTAAAGAGTTATAATTTACCAAAAAAAATCTATAATTATAAGCCTAAAAAAGGGGGGGGGGGCAGGGAAGAGAAAAGAGAGTGGTGTGCACCCATTTTGTTCCGATCAATGTCTCTCACATTACACATCAAATGATAGTAATAAAATTTGTTTTGATGATGACCTGTTAAAACCTTACATTTGAACTATACTGTAAACCTATAAACTAGGGGTGTGCAATCAGCTGATTCGTCTAATTTGGACAAATAATTGAAAAAAATTGATAAAATATTCATCATAATCGAACAGACCAAATTATCCTTCTTAACCGACTGAACCAAATTTTTGGTTAATTCGGTTAACTAAATATAACCAAATCAAATTATAATTAATCATGGAAAAAAATATGATTATATGCTTTCAATATTTAATTTTTATTTATTTATTAATTATATAATAATTATGGAACCCTAATTATAAATTATATAATTTATATTTAATTATTAATTAATTATATAATTCTATTAAATCAGTTAACCAAAATGTAATTTCACCATAACCGAACCAACCCGACTAAATTTGGTCAGTTAATTTGGTTTTCACCAAATTAGGCACGCCCCTACAATAAACAGATATTCTAAATCTTATCAATAAGAAATTTGTATATATATATATATATATATATGTATCGAGATTTAGTACAAATAAATAATTTTTATAAATAAAAAAAGCAATTAAACAAAAGGGAAATTTCAAAAAAAAAAAAAAGAAGTTATAATTTTCCACAAAAATCAATAACCATAAGCTTAAAAAGGATCCCCAAAAAAAAAAGAAAGAAAAAATAGAGAGTGGTGTGCATAGGAGCTTAACCCTTGAGGCAGGTAAGAGTCAAGCAGGTAAGAGTCAAACCCACATCACCCAAAAAAGAGAAATCTAAACGAACATTTTGGTTTGTGCAGAGAGAGAGAGAGAGAGAGAGTCTTCTTCAGTGGCAATAGCAAGTTGGGGTGATGACGTGGGCCATGACCTATTATGGATAAGGATATAAGATGTGAATGAAGAAGCTACCCGGAGCTTACCCCTCGCCCTTGGCCCTTAGTATTGCCTAGGGAAGGCAATTTTGGGTCATGCCTTTTTTCCTTTAAAAAAAAAACATTACTGATCCATGTTCGTCTCGAGTCTACAGAACAAATATTGAGGTATAAATACTTATATTTTAATTTTTTTCCTCTCGATGTCTACAATGAATCGCAGTCCATATGTCATTTTTTTATTTTATTTTATGAAGTTGCCTTTGATTACCTTTTTTTTTTTTTTTAAATAAATCGAAACTCCAATTATTATCACGTTACTTTGGACAATATGGTACGACATCAAACCCGAGAAATAAAAGTCGTTCGCCCATTGACACACCATTCATAATTCACCAAGGTAAACTCTCATAGGTCGAGTCACTTTTCTTTTTTAGTTGAGTCACTGTTTTTTCTTTATTTTTATTTTTTGATTACATAGAAATTATAGCCACCAATGAGCCCTTTGGACCCCCTGGTGCAACACATAACCTGCGGATTAGCGTCCTCCGCCCCCAAGTCTCGCTGATTAGGGTAACGTTTGGAATGTGGACACGACTTCTGTACATCAGTTAGGCGTTCGGTCAACCCGATCCCCAGAACACATTTCCATTACCATCCACGGTCCCCGCTTACTTACAAAGCGAACTCTTACCATCAACGATCCCCACTAGCTCACAAAGCGAACTCTTACCATTCACGGTCCCCGCTGGCTCACAGAGTAAACTCTCACCATCCACAGGTACGGCTGGTTCCGTGAGTGTATATACCTAAAATTGAACCCCCGATGCTCCTTCTTACTTGCTGATGTCTTTCCACCGTATCATGTCTGTGGGAGCTTCTTTATTATTTTTAATTTTTTTATTGGAAGGTAGATATGTGGGTAAGGTTTATACTTTCTTTCTTGATTAAAAGTAGATTTTATGTGTTCTCGGATCGAAATATTAGTGATTTCAAAGAATGAGACCAAAATTAATTACCACTTAAGCAACTGACATGGTGCTGAGGACCATAAAAATTTTCTCCCTTACATTCCAAAAATTTGTATGGCATAATACTATATTCTTAATTGTATTTTTCTCATCAATTGCGTAAGTAATGATGATCTCAGATGGTTTGTATTTGGATAGATAAATTTTCAATCATATGTTTTGTATTTTTAATTAAAGTAATAAGCCATACTACAACTTGGACAACCGATCAATATCATTACATTTTCAATTGTAACGCTCATCACAAATGTATAACATTACAAGTCTACCGGTCAGCTTGAGAATAGAAGAGAGAGATCAACGAGCCCACGAGCTCTTCTCTCACGTATCGCCTATCTGGAGACATAAAGTTAGTATGTCGGTAGGGCATATTTTTCATCCGTCCTTTGCATCTTTGTAATTTTCTTTTTTAAAAAAAGATGAGTCCTAATAAGCCAATCCTATCTTCTGTATTTTCAATTAGGCTAACGAACCCTAACAATCTATCGTATTATTATAAGAAACTTTCATTTTTGATAGTATTTATTAGGGTTTGTTTGGATTTACGATTTTGCTATGTGAAAGAAAACGAAAGAAAAATTTTTTAAAAAGTTTTTCACTATATTTTCTCTTATATCAAATACCATTAAAAAGGAAAATTATTTCAATATGATTGAAAATTATAAAAAAAAATAAAATCAAACCTTGAAAATATAAGGGAAAATAAATTTTCTCACTTTCCTTGATAGCCGAGGATGAAAAAGTAAAATCTGTCCTATTTTCCCTTACTTTCTTCAAACGGGCTAATTTTTTGCCCCATTTTCCTTTCATTTCCTTTGATCCAAACATATCCACATTGACCAATTTTGTTTAATGGGGTGTTTATTTTGAAAGGCAGACGCACGCGCAGATATTCTTTTCTTCAATTCTAGTCCATATATTCACACTGAGAAGTAAATTAAACAAGCCTAATTTTCCGGATGCTACGAATGAATTGTCGGGGAAAGATCAATGTCACGTCAACGTCGCCACTAAAAGTTCGCCGTTGTAGTGGCGATCCGACGAGCTCAAAATGTCTAGGTGAAATGAACAAGTATCAGGTTGGCCAACCAGCTTCATGGAAACTTCATCCTTTGGGCTGCCGTGATTGACCAAAAGGTCCACACCCCAACTCTCCACCCTGCCTCCCCAAAATAGATAAATAAATGTTTTTCAATTATATTTTATACTAACTTTTTATTTTTAAAAGAATAAAAAATTATAATAAATGCAAACGACATCTAAAATTATAATTTTATTCGTAAATTTATTTTATGTTGTAGCAGGGGTGAGCATAATTCGGTTAAAACCGAATTAATCAAACTAAAAATTTATTCGATTTGATTTAGTTCAGTTTTCATGTTCGTTGAATTTCAATTTTTGGTTTTTGGTTCGGTTTTGAGTTCGGTTAATTCAGTTAACGAAATTAGCTTAATAGTATAAATTAATAATAAATAATTATATACATTATTTATTAAAATATGTTATATATTATATATTAAAATTATATATATATATATATATTGAATTAGTTAAAATCGGATAACCAATTTAACGAAAACTCGGTTAGGTTGATTTTGAGTTCAGTTAAATATGAAATTTCGGTTAATTCGGTTAATGAGATTTTTTAAGCGAAATTTTTTGATTAATTCGGTTAATTAGCTGAATTAATCAAACCGACCGTCTGCATGATTATAGCTTTGCAATAAATCTCAACAGAGCGTCTTTTGCTCTATCTTTTATTTTCTTTTATTTTTCATTTTTGTTTGAGAACTAAACATATGAATGTGAATTCTTTCATATTTTATTTTCTTTATAGTAATGTTTTTCGAATTCTATATGAATCGTGAGATTGGAAGGGGAGTTTCAAATTTTGTATTAAAGTTTTATTCTATGTATCTTCATCTCTATGTCCAAAATCCAATGCTTGATTGAGAAAATCGGTCCTTTTTTTTTTTTTTGAGTAACGTCGAGTGTCCTCTTTCGCCGGCATCTACCAGAGCACGCCCTAAGATGCACCATAGCGGAGACTAATCCCACACCCCACAATTCCCACCCCAAGTCCCTGCAGGGATGTAAATTCGGGATTTGCTTAGCGAAGCAGGAATCAAACCCAAGACGCCTACCTGGGTCACAAGCATGTCCGAATCTGCCCTTGCCACCTGATCCAGCGCCTGGGGATAAATTGGTCCCTTTTTATATGCATATATATATACATATATATATATATATATACATATATATATATATATATATATATATATATATAATGTTTGGAGTTGATAACAATCTTTTATTTCCAAAATGAGTGAAAAAATAATAAGTTAGATTGTCCGAATGCGTCACATTTTAAACATTCAATCAAATCATTAAATTATCTTTAATTAATGATTATCAAGTTAAGTTAATTTTTTTTTCTAAGTTACTCAAAATTCAAAAATATTAATTCATTTTCTAAAATATTATGACGTGGTTACACGACCTAACTTAATTATTTTTTGTATTTATTGCCCTTAGACTTGATTTTTGTTGCATTAAAAAACTATTTTTAAAATCTAAATGTTTGATTATTAAATAAAATAAGAAAACAAAAATAAAATATACCAAACCAATAAAAACTAATTTTATACATCATTGACGCTTGATTTTTCTTTCTTAATTTTTAATCACAATAAATAAGTTTATTTCTTTTTTTTTTGTTATTTTTTTAATCAATTTCTTCGACCCAAACAGATCCTAATGTCTCATGAAAAACAATTAAAATATATTTTCGCTACTTAGATATTATGTGAAAAGTTGATATGACAAGGATTATTAATTATCTGAATTAATAGTAGTATTTTTACACGAAATAATTATATTCTGAACAATAAATAAAATAATAAATCGTAAATTATTTAGAAAAAAAAATTGTTCAATTGAATTTTTAGAAATCTTTTCATCCCATAATATCCTAAGAAGGTTTTCAAAAATTTATTATCTTTTATAAATTAGTAGAAAATATTGGTAACTAAGCATTGCCTATAATCAAACATATTAATTAACAAATAAAAATAGGTAACGAAATGGACCAAATGGACTTTAAGTATTGAGTGATTGAGTATATACTAAAATTAGCTAATTAAATTATTTAAAAAATAATATTTATTTATTTTTTTAATTTTTTTTTTCCAATTTGTATATGCATTTATGGAAAATTTTCAATTTTTTTAATCAATTAAAGTACAAATTCATTTTTAGTTAGTAGTGTTTTGTCCGGAGGGAAAACATAGCAGAAACTAAATTTATTTCTCATTTTTCGTTCTTGTTCTTTTTTGCTTAAATTTTTCAATCCAAACAGACCCTAAATACCACATATAAAACAATTAAACTATATTTTCGCTACTTAGATATTTTTTGAGAAGTTGATAAGACAAGAATTAATTACCAATTATCTGAATTAATAGTAGTATCTTTACATTAAACAAGGATATTCTTAACAATAATAAAGTAATAAATTGCAAATTATTTATAAAATTTTTGTTTATTTAATTTTTAGAAATTTGTTGCCCCATAATTTCGGTTGTCAAAAATTTATCGTCTTTTCTAAATTAGTAGAAAATATTGTTAATTAAGCATCACCCATCATCAAACATATTAGTTAACATTTTCACACTTAATCAAGAACTAAATTGACAAATATAAATATGATTTTTTCAATTCAATTCCTATTTTTATTTATGAAAATTGTTTAGTTTTTTTATCCCCACAATTATCCATCAAAATATTATGTGACAGATCAATTAATTAATGTATAAAGAACATGTTTCAATCATGCAAAGTACAATATTATTTGGAACAAAAAATTTTATAAACTTATTATATTTTATTTACGATCACACAAATCATTGTCGATTATAATGCACTAATTTTTAATTCTTGTTTTCCCATTACTTTCTCACCTTTATTTTCAAATAAATTTCAACACTTTATTTGATGTTTTATTTATTTATTTATTTTATTTTTCGTATTCAGAGGCCCCGTTTGGGAGGAGTTTTGAGTTTTATATTCAAATTTGTATGTCGTTAGGCAAACCTAAATATAATTCTGTTTTATTTGTCTTTATTCGGATGTCCAAGACCTACCGCTTGACTGAGGAAAATGATTTTTCTTCAAAAAAATTGTTTGGAGTTGAAACTAATTTTTTATTTCTTAAACGGACGTTTATTTCACGACAATCTTTTAAGATTTTCGAGAATGTAATGGCCATGACATCTCATTCGCATGTTTGTTTGAGTATAGGAATATGATATAACCGACGTATTCACATTGCTGGGAATATAAAGATTTCCATGAAATATGGGCATCCTATTCCCAATAATAATACCTCTATTATTAGATTTAAAATAATAAATTTCTAATAAACTAAAAGCAAAAACTTAAATTAGCATAAATAATTAAAAAGTATATAAGTTAAAATGTTAATTAATTATATTAATTATAAATTTTTAATTAAAATTTAACCAATTATTAATTAGGATATAATTAAAAATTTAACTATAAGATATTAAAATTGGAATTAAAAATATTAGCTAACATAAATTTTATTTATTTTTAATTTAAATATTTAAAATGTTAATTACAAATATTAATAAATATTTATCTTTTTTTTTAAATTTAAAAATATTTAAAATGTAAAGTGTTAATGTTTATGTTAATTAACATTTTAATTGACACTCGTAATTTATTATGTTGCCCTCAATTATTTCAATCAATCAATTATCAATCATTAATGGTTTTTAACTCATAATTATTGAAAAAAAAATTATAAAAATTTAATTAAGCCCATATTTTTAGTAGATTTTAGTGTTGAAAAAAATACAATTATTCTTCATATATTTACAATACACGTGTAAAGGGTATAATGGTCATCTTATTAAAATATACCCATATTGTACAAAACATTGACATGAGAATTCTATATATATTCCTAAAAACCTTACAACACAAACCAAACAAAAATATTTTCATGAGACTAACATCCTATTCCTAAGAGTTATTTCTTGAGAATATTTTTTATTCTGCGAACCAAACGATCCCTAAATGAGTGAAAACCTATTAAGTTATATTCTTTGAATGCATCCCACTTTAAACAATCAATTAAATTATTAAATTATCTTTAATTAATGATTATCGACTTTACTTAAACTTTTCCAAAATACCCTAATCCTAATTTAGTCTAATAATTTGTTATATTTATTTTACGCTCAAGCTTAATTTTTGTTGCATTAAAAACTATGTTATTTAATTTTGAGATTTGAAAATTCTTTATTGGCCCAACTTTATATACATTTTAATTTTATTCATAGGCTTTTAGATTTCCATTACAATTTTTAAGCTGAAGGACTGTTTGGCATCATTTTAAAAATTTTAAACTCTTTATAGATCTTGTTGGCTTTAAAGAATTAATATTGGGTGACCACACATTGCATATTATCCGAAAAAAAAAAAAAAAAAAAAGATTTGGAGCCTCCATGGATATGTCATCACACTATGCTTGAATTAATTTATAATCAAATTATCTTAAAGTCAAAAATCTTACATTTGGAAAGGTATTGTATTTGAATCTGTATCGGATTTAAATAAGATGTAATATAAATTGTATTAAAATTTATCTAAATCCTAAATTTAAAGTTCATGCTCCAAACGAAGCATTATTCCATGTTTGGAGAGATTTTACATTTGAATTTGTATTAAATTTGGATAAAATATAATACAAAATTATATTAAAATTTATTTAAATGCACTCAAATCCAAATCCAAATCCAAATTCAAGATTCAAAACTTATGCTCCCGCAGCATAAATGTAAATAAGGAAAGTTCCTTAACTGATATTATGTGTTGTAATATTAATCCAATTAAGAAAATCTTATACTTCTTGAATTTGTCTTTAAGTGTGGGCCACACTTATACAATTAGAGTATTAATTTCTATTTTTGAATTTGAATTCGTATGAATTTTAATATAATTTTATATTACATTTTATTGAAATCCACATGAATTAGAATCGAGAACTTATCCTAAGCACAAAGTTAAAGTATATCTATTCCGTAAACATATTTGGAAAGCTAACATGGCAACGATTCTAAGATATTTAAATTAATAGTGAGTATTTTTACAATAAAGAATGATATTCTTAGCAATAAACAAAAGAATAAATTGAAAATTATTTTGGAAAATTTTTTAATTGAATATTTAGAAATTTTTTTCCCCGTAATATCCTAAGAAGGTTCTAAAAAATTTATTGCCCTTCATAAATTTAGTAGAAAATATTGTTAATTAATGATTGCCCATCATCGAGCCTATAAGTAAATATTTTTCCACTTAAATTAATAGAAAAGTTGACAAATAAAAATAGGTGACGAAATTGATCAAACACACTTTAAAGTATAGAGTAAGTACTAAAAATTAGCTTATTAAATTATCAAACAAAATAATTGGCATTTATTTTTTAATTATTTTTTTCCAAAAAAATATATCCTTATTGGAATTTACAAAAATTTCTCAAATTTTTTGGCTCCTCAATTATCCATCACCATATATCGAACATTATGTAACAAAATAATTAATTAATTAATTAAACACACGATTCAATCATACAAAGGATAATATTAATTAAGCATATTAAGAAAATAGTTAATAGGCTTACTTATTTTTAGAACATTTTCTCATGTTTCTCTTGTATTCCACTGAAATAATTTTGCATTTAAATTCAAATTTATCAATTTAAATAAATTAATTTATTTTTTATCATATTTTATTTAACTCCGCACAAATACAAACACAAGTTTAAATTATAAACTTATAGTGATAAATTTTTAATTCCTCCAAATTCATCATAAATGTCTATCATGGCAATTGCTATTATCTATCATCAATGATACTATACTAATTTTTTATTACTTATCTTTTTCCTTTACTTTATTACCTTTATTTTCGAATAAATTTCGACACTTTTTCCCTATTCTCCTAATTTTTTCTCTTTATTTTTTATATACTTGACTCTCAATTTTATTTTTCTATGTTTTATTTATCAGGCCCTTTTTTTTTTTTTTTTTTATCAAAGATTGTGTTTAAGAAAAAAAAATCATAAAAAAATAATTTCATTCTATTGACCAATAAAATTATAACATATAAGTAATTATATACTTTAAAAATATATAAGTGATAAATATGCTCGATGGTGGATTGTTCTTAATATGTATCAACCCCTAAATCGACATGTTGATACTATTTTTGAAGCCAAATATAATCGACTCAAAATATTTGATTTGTTTTATTTGGCCTCACTCGTGTCTAGACCCGAGTACAAATGTGAATTTAAATCTAAGTTGGCAAGTAAGGAGTAAATTACTCTCAAATCTAAATTTAAAGCTTAAATTATAAAATTAATTCAAATCGAAAAATAGATTTTCAATCCACCGAGCTAGGCTTTGGGAGAAGGGATACTTCATTTTAGTCTAGCATCAATAAATTTAAATTCGAGATCTTAAATTGGACTTTAATTAACTTTTAAATGAAAATGCTTGTGTTTTTGAAAATTGTATTTTAAAATATTTAACTATAGTCAAAAGACTCTTCCTTATCTTGAGGTTTAGCAAAAATATAATTACCTAATTTACCTCCCGTGAGATTTCAAAATTTTCAAAAACCCTCCAAGACTCCAAAATGTTTAAAGACTTCTCCTCAAGTTTGTCAAAAAGACACAATTTTTTTCTTATATTTTATAAAAAGACAAGTTTCTTGAGAGAAAATTTGTGTCTTTTTAGCAAACTTCAGAAAAGGTTTATGCTATTTTTGAAACTTTAAGAGAGGTATGTGACATTTTTGAAATTTCAAGAGAGATGTTAGATTATCACTTTACCTAAAAGCTTAAGCTATTAGGTTGTGGGCTAACAATGTATATCAAGTTTTACCACTCGCCCGCACATGCAGTCTGACAGCACGTGAAGAGACAAGCAAATGATAAATAATACCACAAAATAAAAACGGGCAACACGAATAAAACCAAGGACATATTGATAACCAAAGCTTTGATATCATGTTAGCACTCGGAGGAGCCCATGGGTAAGTTTCATACACATGGGTGAGCACCAACTTGACCCAAAAACTTAAGCCTATTAGGTATTGGGCCTAACCATGTATATAAACATTCATCATCTATTCAATTTTTCCAATGTATGATAAACTCACAAGTGGAATTCTCAACAACCTTCCCCTCACTTGTGAGTTCTAATTTCTCCCCCTTGAACGGAATTCATCTCCCTTATGGGAGTAAGTTCGATTCTGAAACAGTTGCTCAAGTGGGCCTTACCATTGCGTCTTACATGCCTCGAATTGCATTTCATGTGCCTCCAAATCAATCCTACATGTCATGTCTTTACCCTATTCAGATCCATCTTCCAGGCCTAGATGATCCTTTTTTGCCTCAGTCACACACTTGATCCTCCAATTATTAGCACGTCGGAGGAATTAGCTTCACGTATTGACTTTTTTTTTTTTTTAACATGTCACTCACTCAGATAATATGTTAGATGACCACTTTATCTAAAAGCTTAAGCTGTTAAGTTGTGGGCCAACAATGTATATCAAGCTTTAACACTTTTCCGTACGTGCAGTCTGACAACACGTGAAGAGATAAATACACGATAAATAACACCCATTATAGGGAACACAATAATTTTTTTTAAATACCGCACAGTAAACGCAGGCAACAAGATTAAAACTCAGGACCTCTTGGTAACTAACTCTGACATCACGTTAGATTACTATTGTAGACCAACAATATATATCAAGCTTTAACAAGAGATCTCTGTGTAATGACCCCAAATATATATATATATACACACACACATGATTAAAGTATAATAATAATAATAATAAAATAATAAAAATGATCATTAGCTTAATATCAATACAAAACTGCTTTTCTGTAGGATTCTTGATTCCATATTTGATGCCTAAGAAAGACATTATCTTAGCGAGTGCTCAGAGACCATTACCGCTTAGTCGCTCCCTGGAAGTCAGCTTGATTAAAATGAAATTTATAAGATAAATATGATATACACTATTTGTACGCGTAAATAAGTACAAATACATAAAATAATGTTTTGACTAACATAATTTGTAATAATAATAATAATAATAATAATAATAATAATATAGGTATCGTATACAGAGCCTATAATATCGTGTGAGACCCACAAAATCGTGTGGGGTCCACATGAGTTCCAAAGCCATGTGGGGTCCACATGAGTCCTGAAACTGTATAAGATCCATAAAATCGTGTGAGGACTATTGGAGTTACGCATGGCCTACTTGGGTCTCAAAGTTGTGAGGGACTCACAAAACCATGTGGGGCTCACAAGAGTTTTCAAAATTTGAACTTTATTCGCTTTCATAAAATATATACTAAAACATAACTTAAAAATAATAACAATGATAATAATAATGATTTCAAAAAAAAATTAATTAATTAATTAAGTAAATTAATTAAATATTAATTAAATGAGAATGTAGGCAAGTAGTCCCATTTTTTTCACATGTACCCTCATCCCCATCTCATACCTCCCATCCCAAACTCATCTCATGCTTATTATTTGTCCATTCCTTTATTTTAAAACAAATTATAATTTCATCTCTCTCCCCACACTTTTATAAATTTTATTTTTTTTCTCAAAATTTTCCTATAAATAGGAAACTCTCAACCTTCATTTTTCACAAAAAAATTTCAAAGAAAAATAAGAATTAGTTGTAAAAGGAAATTTTTTATTATAATTAAAATTCTCACTCACCCACTCTTTCCAATCTCATTTTTTTGAAATATTCGTTGTGATCGTATCACAGGGTTAAGTAAAAGGTAAATAAATTTGATTATGTTAGATTTTTATTAAAATTTAGACCCGAATTTATTCGTAAGTAAATTTGATTATGTTAGATTTTTATTTAAAATTTATATCCGAATTTATTTATAAGTAAATTTTGATTATGTTAGTTATTTTCATAAAATTCTCCCGAATTTATTTTTACGTATATTTAATTATACTAGTTTTAACTTTAAGATACTTGCGTTTATTTTTGAGTTAAGAAATATTTTAAATCTCTCTAGCATTATACAACATTAATTTCTATTTAAGAAAATATTTTTAACGCAAAAATCGTGTGGCATGAGTTTATTTTTACGTTACATATTTCACGAAAATATGAGTGAAGATGACATGAGTTTATTTTTATATTGCATATTTCACGAAAATATAAGTAAAAAATGAGATTTTTATAATATTATTTTAATTGTATAAATTATATAATAAGATATCTTCAAAACCCCTTATGACTCAGGTGATATAGAAATTACGAATGTTCGGTACCGCAACTTAAAGTTTAAACGGATCAGAGTGCACCCACACCGTTCACAAAATGATTTTATATGGTAGTGAATTTCTCCTAAGTGTACACCTGGGTCGAACCATGACTTAATGGGGAAAATCTTACTTCATGATGATGTACGGTGATTTAGTTTAGTTGGTTAGTCAACTAAGTCTAGTTTTCGGACCGCAGAACCCAGTCATAGAAATAAACATGACTTGCGACTAACAAAAATATGACGTATGGCTAACAGGTCTAAGGGTGATTTTTACAATATATATATATATATATATATATATATATATATAATTACGTGTACAGTGATAATTTGAAAGAAAAGTATATGTTTATGTGAATAGGGTCATTTTTGTGCCTAAATGACGATTTAAAATAAACGTATAAGGAAAAAAAATATATATATATATATATATATAATTAAATATTATAGCTACGTTTTTAAAGTTAAAAATTTAATTTAACAATTACAGTATATGGTTATAAGATTTTACTATTGTAGTTAATGATAAAAGTTTTATGTAAAAATTTTTAAATTTACATTTATTTTAAATGCAGTTTTGAAATTATAGTATTAAATATTATTTTTACGAAATTATAATATTATGAAAGCTCATTTCGACCACACACTAATAATAATCTTATTTACTTATTGAGTGTCGTCTTACCCCAATCGTTATTTTACATTTCAGATAATTTTGAATAATATACCAGAAATCTAGCGTAGCAAGTGCAAGAGCAGAAGTAAAAAGAATATGTTTAGAATATGTTTAAAATAAAATTTTAACATAATATAATTTAGAATATATTTATATATTTTAGAATTTTAGAAATTTTCAATTTTAATAGTTGAGACATATATTTGTAATAAAACTAATTAGTGTTATGGTAATAAAAATAATTTAGATTTATGTGCATCCGCTGAAAAATTTATATGTAGAATCCCACTCGGGTTTGGGTCCATTACAATTGGTATTAGAGAAGAGAATACAGGTCCTGTATACTCTACAATATATATTTTACCAAAGTTTAGGCATAAAACATGATTTGGGTAGGATTTGATAGTTTAGGATATTTCTTTTAGTCTGTTATATTATTATACGTTAACAATAGATTTATGATTTTAAAATAACATTTGATCATTGTTTAAAAATAAATCTTAAAGATAGTAACATTGGAGGAAATGAGATTAATGTGAAGGCTTCTAAGGATATGTAACAATCTTATATTCTTTAAGAAAAATGGTAGTATTATTGAAGACACGTTAATTAATTTAAATATGTTATTTATGTTTGTAGAAACATATACACATATTGATGATCCATTATTAATTTCTAAATCATATGCATTAATAATTTAAAATTTCATATTCTTAATCAAATATATAAACATAATAATATAATAATATTTGAAATTTATTTATTTTCACTACTATTATTTTCACTAAAAAAAAAACAGAAGTAGCACATTAGATACTACTGAGTTTGCAGGTACTCCACATACAAATAGATATGAACAAACGGTTTATTCTGAAATCCAACTTTATCCAAAATTCCTTTGCGTGTGCAAGTTAGATATAAATATGTATTTTTACATTACATATTCAGTTTTCATCAAAATATTCAAGTTTGATTTAGGAATATAGATTTGACAAAATCTTTAATGTTAATTTTGTATTAGTTTATAAGTAATTTAATATAATTTAAATGTTACTATATTATATTTAAATTCAAATAAATAACTAAAAAGAAATTCAAGTTCATCATTCAATTAACCAACTAGGGTTGTCTACAGTAGTATATATTAGAGTAAAACTCCTTATACAAAAATATACATAGGTGACTCGAAGTAACTTAATAATAATAAATAAATAAATAAAATAGTCTCATGGGTGGGAATCATCATTTGTAGCTCACTTACACTTGAAGCAAGATCAGGACATGAGACTACTTGGGCCTAGTGAAGACTCGAACCTTCGATCACATGGATACACGGCCGGTTCCTTACCACCAGGCCACCCACCCAAATGGTGAGCTAAGAATGGGATTAATTACAGTTAAAGCATTAATAAAGATGTAGAAATATAAATAGAACTTTGAATTCGCAAATTTTGCAATGCGCGTCGCTCTCTCTCGATTTTTGCAACACACATTGCTCTCTCTCGATTTTTGCCAAACGTGTCACTCGTAGCACGTGTCACTCTCTCTCGATTTTCGCGACACACATCGCTTTCCCTCGATTTTTGCAAAACGCGTCGCACGCTCGATATCCGTAGCACGCATCGCTCTCTCTTAATTCTCGCGGCACACATCGCTCTCTCTCGATTTACACGACACGCGGCCATTCCCCTATAAAAAGGGTCTGCCATTCTTGAACTCTAAGCATCACAACTTCCTACCATCTTGAACAATCACATTTCGGTTTCACGCCCCGAACCCCGTAATGGAACACAGGGGTGAAAATGTAATCTAACATATCCCTGTATCATACAAATCATCACAGATACAGTAGAATGGATGAGGGTCTGACCTCAAGGGGTTCCTAGGCACCCTAAATACATCAAAGACACAATTATATACGCAGCGGAAAAAAGTCATTCTATATCAACATATGCAATACCATATCAGAGTCTATACAAGAGCAGAACATGGCTTTAACAAAACGTACAAACTGGGTGCCCAAATACAACTTAAAATGGCAACCTAACAAACTACAGTCCTAACACTTACCCAAACGCTAATGCAGTACACCGGCTACTACGCTCCCTACACCAGGACGTTAGTTCTGGTTACTCGAAGGACCTATAAAAATATACATATAGCAAGGGTGAAACACCTCTCAGTAAAGAAGAATACAGGTTATATCGGTGTGTGGCATTTGAGTATTATCATGATACAACATACACGCAGTTGAATGCAATCCAGTACTAATTCACACAGTGCATACACGCACGCATACAGCGGCCATTTATACGCAGCCCCATCACAATACACACACATGATCAGTAATACACAGTGTCATCACACTCATTGGCCCAAAACCGGTCCGGCATTCCGGCATTGGCCCATAGCCAACTCGTGAAGCACGGCGCCACCAACACATGGCTAATCCTCGACTCCCATGACATTGTACTGGCGCTAACTGATGGATCCACACCCTTCGCCTTGATCGGCCGGAATAGACTCACGCCCTCAGATATAGAGCCGGACACTCTTGCATACGTGGCAAGCGATAAATACACACCCTTGGATATAGAGCCGGACACACTCAGTACCTGAAATCATTTTGGAACTGCGTTCCTATCGACAATTTCGCATATCACACACACATGCATGCTCATATAACCAAACAAACCACACTCATTTGATAATCTAAATCATGATTTTTCAAACAAATACAGTTTAAACAAAGTCAAGACACAGTCATCCCAATATCATAGTATAAATCATACATATACTCGGTTTTCAACAAAATCCGAGATTCAGCCCGTCGCCCCCTTTTTTCCAAAATTGCAATAATGAAAAACTCATAATTTTTTCCGTTAGATGCCTTCAAATGAGTAGTCAAAACACACATAGGATCGTAGACCACAGTTCCACCGAGTTCGATTTCGAAAGAACCAATATAAACATAGTTCCCCTTACCTTTTCCCCGAATACTAAATCCCGAACTCCAAGGCTCCTAAATAGCGAACCGAATTTCAAAACTTACAAATCACAGTATAGAATATACTCACAAGACCATCCTCTACAAAACTATCAGATCAAAAATGAAAACCGAGCCTTACCTCGATTTTTTGCCAAAACCCGAAAACCTCCGAAACGAGATTCCGATCTGTAGAAGTTGTAGAGAATTCTTCCACGATCCTCGTGGTAACTTTCGTTTCCCGATTCTATGAACGATCGACGAAGAAATCTAAAGAGAGAGAGAATAGGGAGAGGTTTAGAGAGAGAGAGAGATATCTTTGAAGTTTCTTAATGAGGAAGTATTGAAATTTTCCTTTTATAACCCTTTAACCTAGGCAATTTCGTCGACGAAATGGTACCTTCGTCGACGAATCTTTCACTGAATTAGTCGACGAATCGGTGGCTTCGTCGACGAATCTTGATATTCCCGTTTTTCGAAACTCCTCGGCTTCTCCTCGTCGACGAGTCTCTGAATTTCGTCGACAAGAAAGGCACACACTTCGTCTATGAAATCTGGCTTCGTTGACAAAGCCTAGTAAATTTCAATTTTGCCCCTTTCTTAATATTTAAATCCAGTTAACACGATTCGGGTTCTTACATTTACAAATTTCATTTTCTTTCTCAAAATTTTGCTATAAATAGGAAACTCTCAACCTTTATTTTTCACAAAAATTTTTCAAAAGAAGAGAAAGATTAGTGAGTAAAAGAATTAATGGTGGAGGGAGAATTTTTGTTATAATTAAAATTCTCACTTACTCACTTTTTTCGATATCATTTTTTTGAGATATTCGTTGTGATCGTATCATAAGGTTAAGTAAAAGATAAGTAAATTTGATTATGTTAGATTTTTATTAAAATTTATACCCAAATTTATATGTAAGTAAATTTTGATTATGTTAGTTATATTCATAAAATTCTCCCGAATTTATTTTTATGCATATTTAATTATACTAGTTTTATTTTTAATATACTTGTATTTATTTTTGAGTTAATAAATATTCTAAACCTATTAACTTTTTGGTCACATCCTTGCTTTGATTATGACAAACCACAGTGCCCCATCTGTGTACTTTGAGTATTTGAGCAGGTTTATGTTTCAATTAGCACGGATGATGATGTAATTTGAAAGTCGTAAAAAGCACCTAAACGAGCATACCTTGACATATTCCATGGAACAGCAAAGGAGCAGCGCATGAAGAATGATTACTGTTTTAAGTTGTATTTTTATTTATAATTTTGGTGTGTAATTATAATCTTTGGTCTGTAATAATTAATGCATAACATGCATAATATGACTATAAGCTCACTAAAGACCATAGGAAGAATCAATGACCATAAGTTGACCATAGGAAACCACGGGACCTAAGGGATCATCCTTTGGTCGACCTAAGGTAGATCGACGCCAGATTTTTAGGACAAATTAAAAAACCTAAGGACCTTAAATTGACCATAGGTCCCAAAATATCGCATGAAAAAGTTCACCATATCTTAAAAGTTATAATCATGTGAATAGGGGTGACTTCAATTGAAAATTTGAATTAAAATGCACAATTTGAGTGGCCTCGGTTGATCGAACCCGAAACTATATAAAAGTTTCGGTCGACCAAACTTGTCAGGGTCAACAGTTTGACTACTCGGTTGACCGAACTAGAACACACATACACCTTCGGTCGACTGAACCTCCCTAGGGTCAAAAGTTTGACCACTTGGTCGACCGTCCTTAAAATGAACTTCAACGCCCTGATCGACCAAATTGACACGTGAGAAATCCCAACGCTCTAGTCAACCGAACGTCCTAGTTGTAAAATAATCTGATTGACTGAACATCCAAATTCGGTCAACCGAACTTAGTCCAATTGACCGAACCTCGGAAGTTTAAAAATCGCCTCAAGTCTGGTTGACCAACACCTCAACTCAAAAACACCCTAATCAACCGAACTGAGCAATTCGGTCGACCAAACCTTAAAAATGGTTGACCAAACCTCTCGAATTGCTCGAATTTACCGAAATTAAAACGTGATTAATTTTAATTAACCCTACTTAATATTTTCTAAAATTCCATCTATATCCCCCAACGGTTAATTTTTTAGTGTGTCTATTTATATGGACTTATTTGGAAAAATTAGAGAGTGATCGGGGATTTTGATTAGAAAAATTTTCTCTGAAAATTTTGAGAGCACCCTCTTCATATACAAAGCCTAATACTCTTTATTTTATCATTCCTTTGCAAAATCTATTTGAGTAAGAGTATTCTAAATCATCCTACATTATTTACCAAAGCTATAACTCTCATTGCTTTAATTGTTTGATTATTTTTTGATTAAAAGTTTAGACAAAGTTTTTCCCCCCGATTTAATTAATAAATTCATTGTGTGGTAAAAACTTTTTAGCTAGTGAGTCTTTCATTACTATTGCAAGACTCATTAAGCTTGTCTTATGAATTGTGAAGCAAATTTTTTTGACAAGCTAATATTACTAATATTTCTTGTGCTTAAATTTTGAGAAAATCATTTTGAGATATTTGATTACATTCTTGAAAAATCTTTGAAACTCTACTTGTGATTGATATATAGTTATATATTGTTTCAAAGATAGATTGATAATACACTTACATGCTTGATTGCCTATTAACTTTACCTTGAGTGTTATTACACATATCTTCACTAAGCTTATAGATCTATCATTTAAAAGTGCTTTAGTTATTACTTGTGCATATCGGTACAAACCTGCTTGTATTAGAAGCAACTTTATTTATACACAAAATTTGAGCTGATTGATTATATTCTAGGCGTGGGCCTGAAGAGAGAGACTTGCCCCATGAAAAGTCCTAGATTGGCTTTGACCCGATTAGGAAAGTTAAGTGCACCATCTTGGTAAGGTGTTGTAAACGGTGCCGCTCCACCCGTTAAGTGAGTCGTAGTAGAATCCTCTTACTTGTGAGCTTGAGGCTGTAACGTAAGCAGTATATTGACCGAACCCCGATAATATATCACGTGTCTACTGTTAATTTCCAACACTTTATTTCTACACATGTATGCTATATTCGATAAATTGTGAATGTTACGCATGATTTAAATTTCTGCATATTACTTTTATCTGCGCAATTGGTATATGCTTTGAAAGACACCAAGTTGTGAAATATTGCTTATATCTAGTTAAACCTCGGAAGAAGTTTAAAATTCCAATTCACCTCCCCTCTTGGGAATATATGAATTCCAACAAAACCCCTTGGGTATTTTACAACATTAATTTCTATTTAAGAAAATATTTTTAACATGAAAATCGTGTGACATGAATTTATTTTTACGTTGCATATTTCACGAAAATATGAGTAAAGATTGTCGCGACGTCCCGGACCCGGCCCAGAGAACCAATCTCTGGTTTAAAAATGGGTTCGGCTTGCGAACTGGGAAAAATGAATGTGTATTTTGAAAATGTGAATTTTCGTGAAAAAACGATGTGTGGTGGAGTCGCCACTAACCTTTTGAAGTGTGGTTAGAACACTTGATTACTACCCCGTTAGGGGTAGAATCGGTCTACGTCACCAAGTTAGGTCGGAGGAGTATGGTTACGCAAGGGGAAGGTATTAGCACCCCCTACACGCCCGTTCTTACGAATGGTACCAGATTAATAAAGAGTTTTCCCGAAATAAATGTAATAAGCCTTTAAAGATCACTCCCTTTCAAAAGTCAAAAACAAAATGAAAATACTATATAGGTATTCCCTCAGAACCGGGGCAATCTAGTACTCCGAAGAGTCAATGTTCTCGTTGGCAATCATCGGGAAGGAAAATCGAAAATAGGATACAAAATACGCTCCCGAGGATTTTGAAATCTATAGGTTTTTTTTTTTTTTTAAGTATCAAAAATACTATTTCGGGAGGTTTTTGAGATTGGTTCGGGATTGGAATGAATTTTTCTTGTGCCTAAAAAGATATTTTTGTGATTTTTCCTAAGTGTGAAAATGATTTTTGATATTTTTCCTGAATTTTCAAAATAACACAAATGAAATCAATTGAAACCAAAATGTGAAAATACTTTGGGAATTTTTTGAAAATTTCATGATTTTTGTGAATTTATGGATACAACAATAATATACAAGCGAAATGGAGAAAACTACCTGGGGTGAACCAGTTTGGGAATGGTGAGCTGTGAAGCCGGTCAACTTGACCAGTGTGGGGGGGAAAAAACCAGTTTAAGGTCTTGGTCGAGACCAATGATTTTCCGGAATTTTCCAATGTCCTTCCGAATACAACAGAATTTTAGACAACAATCACGAAAGTCATGGTTTTAAAGATATGCCTTTAGAATGTATTTTTGAAAATCTTGAATGTAGGGAAACAAATCTAACTTTGGCCAAACATGGGTTAGAAACTTCTTGGAAAAAAAAAAAAAAATTTCTTCAAAATTTTTCAAAGGTAAATAAGTTTCAAAGCTTTAAAATTTTTGAATTTTTCTTTGAATGTTTTCTGAATTTTTGTGCCTTTTTAATGAATTTTTTTGTTTTTTTTGTTTTTTTTATGAGTAAAGGAACTATTTAAGTAAAAAGAAAAGTGAAATAAAGGTCAAATAACCAACATAGGCCGATTGGGAAAGGTGGACAGAAATGGTTTTTAACATAGGAAGAGAAAGTTCATTTGGTCTTACCTATCGTCTTTTTCTCCTTCGGTCTTCTTCTCCTGTCTGTGAATCAGCAAGGTTAGTCTACAGCGCCGTCCCGAGGGTTGTTCTTGATTTCCGACTCGAGCACTAGGATCCCTTCTCAAATGTAGTGACTCCGGTACCTGTAGGGAAAAGGGATCATCGATCGCTTCATGATCTTCTTTTCGTTTTCCTCTGCTCTCCGGTCTTCTTTTCCTGTTGATTAGTCTACGAGGCATACAACCTCTTCCCGAGAGTTTTTCTTTTTTGCGCTCCTGATTTTGGCACTACGGGTGCCTTCTTCAATGGGGTGACTCAACACCGATCGGAAACGGGATTAGTCGACCTCCTTGATTTTTTACTCAAAAAAAAGACTAGCTTACTCACAACTCCTCGGGAAGAAACTTCAATAGTTGAGTCTCTCCTTACCACCACTAAGAGCTCTCTCCTTTGGCTTGGAATGAGAGGCTATTTATACAAAGGCCTTAGCTTAGGGCAGCTAGGAAAGAATACATATGGGATCAGGATGGTGGGAACCAAGTCTGGTGGGAAGAATGTGAAGGGAAATTAGCATGGGAAGAATGATAAAAGGAAGAAACTGACGATGTGGTGATGATATGGAGGGAACAAAGTATGCGGATGAAGAATTAGAATTGAATATATTATGGGAAGAATGATAACGTGAAGAAACCATGCATGTGGTGAATGATGATTTTGAGGGAACAAAGTATGGGATGAAAAGTATGAGGGAAGATAGTATGGAAAATGATAAGGGAAAAACATGAACATGTGGTGAATGAGGATGGAGGGAACAAAGTAATGGGATGACTAATTTATGAAGGGAATATAGTATGGAAGAATGATAAAAGGAATGAAACATGACATTATGTTGGATGATGATTGGGGAACCAAAGTATGGGATGAAGAATTATGAAGGGGAATATATTATGGGAAGAATGATAAAGGGAAGAAACCTGGCTATGGTGAGTTGAGATGGTGTAGGGAACAGATTATGGTATGAAGAATTATTAATGGAATATAGTATGGGAAGAATGATAAAGGGAAGAAACATGACCTGTGGTGAATGATGATGGGGGGACAAAATATGCCTTTCATGTGACAAATTAAATAATAATAATAATAATAATATAATAATAATAATATAATATCATAGATAATATGGTTCCTAGAAGCTTGTGCTTGGCCCATCGGAGATGTGTGGGGCCACCGCCCCTGTGGGGTCCACAAGCCGTTTGAGGGTTACAGGAACCCGAGCTAGTATGCCGCAATCACGCCAAAAGAGGTAACCGTGCATCGAGGTAAGAATTTTTTCTGAGCTAGCGTACCATAGGGGGTAACGTGCATCGGATGTTAGAATCCGAGCTAAAGCGTACAGAGGGTAACGGCATCGGATGTAGGAATCCTATCTAAGCGTACCAAGAAGGTGGGGCCCACCAAACATGTGGGGCCCAATGCAGCTATGGTGGGGCCCACAAGCCACGTGGGGTCCACGAGCCATTTGAGGGTTATAGGAACCGGAGCTAGCAAGACCTAGATATGTATGTGTAGCCGAGTAGCACACCAGAGGGGGTAACTGCCCGATGTAGGAATCCGGCTAGTGTATTCAAGATAGGTCGGCCCACCAACTGTGGGGCCCAATTAAGATTTTGGGGCCCACGCACCATGTTGGTCCACGAGCCATTTGATGGTTATAGAACCAGCAGTAGCGCAAGCATGCCACAAGAGGTAACGTGCATCGATGTAAGAATCCGAGCTAGCGTATCCAGAGGGGGTCACGTGCATCGGATGTAAAATCCGAGCTAGCGTATATATGGTACGGCTCGGATGTGGAATCCGAGCTATCGTACCCTAGCAGGTGGGGGCCACCAAAACAGTGGGGCCCAATGAAGATATGTGGGCCCACGAGCCACGTGTTCCACGAGCCTTTGAGGGTTATAGGAACCGGCTACAAGGCGCAAGAGCCAAAAGAGGTAACGTGTCATCGATGTAAGCACTGAGCTATGAGCGTACCAAGGGGGTTACGTGATCGGATGTACAATCCGAGCTAAAGCGTACCAGAGGTAACGTGCATCGGATGTGGAACCGAGCTAGCGTACCAAGAGAGGTGTGGCCCCCAAACATTGGGGCCCAATGAAGATATGTGGGGCCCACGAGCCACGGTGGGGTCCACGAGCCATTTGAGGGTTAGAGGAACCCGAGCTAAGCAGGCCAAGCATGCCAAAAGAGGTACTGCATCGGATGTAGGATCTGAGCTAGCGTACCAGAGGGGGTAACGTGCATCGATGGTCGGAATCCTATCTAGCGTACCAGATGGTAACGTGCATCCGGATTGTAGAAGCCGAGCTAGCGTACCAAGGGGTACGTGAAATCGAGTAGGAATTCGAGCTAGCGTACCAAGATTGTGGGGCCTACCAAACAATTGGCCAATGAAAGATATGGGGGGGGGCCCACAAGCACGTAGGGTCCACGCGAATTTGTGGGTCCACAAGCAGTGTGGGACCTACAAATGGTGTGGGTTCCACGAGAAATGTGTGGGGTCCCAGCATGTGGGACTACAAGAATGTTGGGGGTCCACAACAGTGTGGGACCTACACGAATGTGTGGGGTCATAAGCATGTGGGAACCTACAAGAATGTTTGGGGTCCACAGCCAGCGTGGTACCTACAAGAATGGGTGGGGTCCACAGCCAGCGTGTGACCTAAAGAATGTGTGGTCCACAGCAGTGTGGAAGGTTTTGACAGAGGCTCCTCGGAAAGGCGCCTGGTTAAAATGGGGTGTCGGACAGCTGCCCCTCTTTATAGGTTTGTTGGCTTTGGGTAACGTAGGACTCTCCTACGTTATTTTAGCAACAGGCCGATAAAGATAAAAGACCCTATTTTTAGCCAGGCATACAACTGACCACATGTCGTGTTCTAGTATAGTCATGTGCTAAGTAGGAGGATGGAGGGACCCGATTGAAGACCTGGCAATGATCTAGTCCATCCTGGGAAAACGAGATCGCATGGTTGAGGATGGGTGCCACGTGTTGTGACTGAGGGGATGGTCAATGTGACCCTGAGCACGGCGTGGCATATCCTGACCATCCTTGGAAAACACAGATCGGGGGCGGTGATCAGGGTGGCCACGAGACTTTTTGTGTGTGGGGGGAAAATGAGCCACGTGTTGGTGACGATTGTCTGGTCCCCCCCAAACGTGACCGCGGATCAGGCATGGCACAATCTTACCGTCCTTGGAAAACACAGATGTGGCGGTGATCAGGGGTGTCACTTTTCAGTGACTGAGTGTTTGGGGTATGGGAGGTGGTCACTGACTTGCCCAATCCAAGCCATCCTTGGAAAACAACAAATCGTGCGTTTGAGGACCGGTCCCACGTGTCAGGTTGCCGAGTGGCTGTCAAATGTGACCGATCAGGGCACGTGGCCCAATCCAAGCCATCCTGGAAAGCACAATCGTGCGGTTTTGAGGCCCGGTGCCACGTGTCAGTGCAGAGTGGCTGGTCCAAATGTGACCGGGATCAAGGCATGGCACAATCCAAGACCGCTTGGAAACACAAATCATTGTGGTGGTCACTTTTGGCCACGCAGACTTTTGTGCTTGTGTGGGGTGAGAATGAGCCCCGTGGTGGTGACTGATTGGCTGGTCAAACGTGACCCGGATGCAGGCATGGGCAAACCTGACCGCCCTTGAAAACCAGATCGTGCGGTATCAGGGTGGCCACGCAGACTTTTTTGTGCATGTGGAGAATAAGCCACGTGTTGTGACCGAGTGTCTGTCCAATGTGACTCCTGCATCAAGCATGGCACAATCCTGACCGTCCTTGGAAAACACAGATGTGCGGTGATCATGGTGGGCCACGCCAGAATTTTTGATCGTAGAGGACGGATTGACGGGTTGCCCACGTGGTGAATTCGTGCTCCATGCATTGGATATTTAAACCAAATTTTTAGTTCTGTCATTTTAACT